>NC_060149.1:835233176-835536206 GCF_021461385.2 Schistocerca piceifrons | reverse complement strand
TCAGCCAGGTCGCAGTGTTATGGTACTGTGATGATTCGTCAAGTGTCATACTTATCTCCTCTCGAAGTGTCGAGATGTTGTGAATGTCTCCATACTTACACAAATTAGCTGGCTGTCCTCTTCACCTGGCTGGGATATCCGCAACATCTCGACACATCGCGAGAATATGATGAGTATGACACTCATCAAAACGTCGCGGTTCTTAACACTTCAATAGAGCGAGGTGGTGCAGTAATTAACACACTGGACTCGCATTCGGGAGGACGACAGTTCAATCCCGCATCCGGCCATTCTGATTTAGATGTTCCGCGATTTCCCTGAAGCGCTCCACGGAAATGCCGGGGCGACTCCTTTGAAAGGGCACAGCCAACTTCCTTCCCTGTTCTTCCTTAAGCCGATGAGACCGATGACCTCGCTGTTTGGTGTCTTCCCCCAAACAACCCAACTCTTAACACTTCCACCGGCTGGAAACCCGAAGGATCACATGGAACTGGGTTGTGTGTGAAGAGAGGTTGGTTATGTTGAAGATAAGAAAGGAGCAAATGAGAAGGGTGGGTAAGAGCGGATATGAGGGCAACATATTGAGGCGTATTTCGATGTATGGTATTTGGAGACTGTTGAAATTGTATTGGGAGAGGATCTGGAGCCTGCGTAAGAAGGAAAAGAGGAAGGAGGATCATACTTTAACGTCGCGTCGACGAGATCATGGTGCACAGGCTGATGTTGTGGGAAAATAGGAAGGAAAAACTGACCATGTCTTCATCAAACTGTTGTTGTTGTTGTGGTCTTCAGTCCTGAGACTGGTTTGATGCAGCTCACCATGCTACTCTATCCTGTGCAAGCTTCTTCATCTCCCAGTACCTACTGCAACCTACATCCTTCTGAATCTGCTTAGTGTATTCATCTCTTGGTCTCCCCCTATGATTTTTACCCTCCACGCTGCCCTCCAATACTAAATTGGTGATCCCTTGATGCCTCAGAACATGTCCTACCAACCGATCCTTTCTTCTGGTCAAGTTTTGTCACAAACTTCTCTTCTCCCCAATCCTATTCAATACTTCCTCATTAGTTATGTGATCTACCCATCTAATCTTCAGCATTCTTCTGTAGCACCACATTTCAAAAGCTTCTATTCTCTTCTTGTCCAAACTATTTACCGTCCATGTTTCACTTCCATACATGGCTACACTCCATACAAACACTTTCAGAAATAACTTTTTGACACTTAAATCTATACTCGATGTTAACAAATTTCTCTTCTTCAGAAACGCTTTCCTTGCCATTGCCAGTCTACATTTTATATCCTCTCTACTTCGTCCATCATCAGTTATTTTGCTCCCCAAATAGAAAAACTCCTTTACTACTTTAAGTGTCCCATTTCCTAATCTAATACCCTCAGCATCACCCGACTTAACTCGACTACATTCCATTATCCTCGTTTTGCTTTTGTTGATGTTCATCTTATATCCTCCCTTCAAGACACCGTCCATTCCGTTCAACTGCTCTTCCAAGTCCTTTGCTGTCTCTGACAGAATTACAATGTCATCGGCGAACCTCAAAGTTTTTACTTCTTCTCCACGGATTTTAATACCTACTCCAAATTTTTCTTTTGTTTCCTTTACTGCTTGCTCAATATAGAAATTGAGTAACATCGGGGAGAGGCTACAACCCTGTCTTACTCCCTTCCCAACCACTGCTTCCCTTTCATGTCCCTCAACTCTTATAACTGCCATCTGGTTTCTGTACAAGTTGTAAATAGCCTTTCGCTCCCTGTATTTTACCCCTGCCACCTTTAGAATTTGAAAGAGAGTATTCCAGTCAACATTGTCAAAAGCTTTCTCTAAGTCTACAAATGCTAGAAACGTAGGTTTGCCTTTCCTTAATCTTTCTTCTAAGATAAGTCGTAAGGTCAGTATTGCCTCACGTGTTCCAGTATTTCTACGGAATCCAAACTGATCTTCCCCGAGGTCGGCTTCTATTAGCTTTTCCATTCGTCTGTAAAGAATTCGTGTTACTACTTTGCAGCTGTGGCTTATTAAGCTGATAGTTCGGTAATTTTCACATCTGTCAACACCTGCTTTCTTTGGGATTGGAATTATTATATTCTTCTTGAAGTCTGAGGGTATTTCGCCTGTTTCATACATGTTGCTCACCATATGGTAGAGTTTTGTCAGGATTGGCTCTCCCAAGGCCGTCAGTAGTTCCAATGGAATGTTGTCTACTCCGGGGGCCTTGTTTCGACTCAGGTCCTTCAGTGCTCTGTCAAACTCTTCACGCAGTATCGCATCTCCCATTTCATCTTGATTTACACCCTCTTCCATTTCCATCAAACTAGCAAACGCATTATTCCATTTAAGGGAACTACGGAAATCCTGTATCTAGATAGCCGGACAGGAATTTGAAACCTGCTTCTCCTAAATGCGAGTCCATCGTCTTATCACTGCAACTCCATGCTCAGTGTAGTTTTTATAGGTGTCGAGTAGGCCGGGGGTCATATGTTCGTGCTGTGGCAGAATACCAAGACTAGGAACTACGCGGGAAACAATCGAGTCGTTGGAGTCTCATTTCAGGGTGATTATGAAATATTTAATTATTCCATGTAGATGTGGAGAAGAGGGATTTTTGACAAGCTGGTTAGAGATGCACGTAGAAGAGGTTAGAGCAGATTTGGAATGCGTAGTATAGTACTTGACGTTTGATGATTGGAAGGGAGTGATGGAATTTTATTGGAGAGGGAATCCAGTCGATACTGGTATAATACCGGATACCGGTTAGGTCATATCAAGAGGATGGTCGACGGATGCTTCTGCAGAGGATGGTGAAGGGATGCAATCTCTATCATTTTAGTCGCTTTTAAGCTTTCTGTTTGGTGATTAGTAGATGAGATTTCTCTGTAAATTTTTAGTCGAGGATTAGTCTGAGGTTTTTACTGTGTAATTTACTTGAATAGGACAGTTATAAGCGAAGAGGTAAACATAATGGATAGAGACGCTTTAGGCGCTTCGTATTGAAAATACTGCATGGGTGTAAACAAAGTTATCCTAATGAGCGACATGTTGCATCAAGAAGCTAGCTGATTAATATGGAGCTGCAAGGACCTTTAAGATCTCTGGAGGGCGTGGGGGGGGGGGGGGGGGTTATACAGGGTGTTACAAAAAGGTACGGCCAAACTTTCAGGAAACATTCCTCACACACAAAAAAAGAAAATATGTTACGTGTCCGGAAACGCTTACTTTCCATGTTAGAGCTCATTTTATTACTTCTCTTCAAATCACAATAATCATGGAATGGAAACACACAGCAACAGAACGTACCAGCGTGACTTCAAACACTTTGTTACAGGAAATGTTCAAAATGTCCTCCGTTAGCGAGGATACATGCATCCACCCTCCGTCGCATGGAATCCCTGATGCGCTGATGCAGCCCTAGAGAATGGCGTATTGTATCACAGCCGTCCACAATACGAGCACGAAGAGTCTCTACGTTTGGTACTGGGGTTGCGTAGACAAGAGCTTTCAAATGCCCCCATAAATGAAAGTCAAGAGGGTTGAGTTCAGAAGAGCGTGGAGGCCATGGAATTGGTCCGCCTCTACCAATCCATCGGTCACCGAATCTGTTGTTGAGAAGCGTACGAACACTTCGACTGAAATGTGCAGGAGCTCCATCGTGCATGAACCACATCTTGTGTCGTACTTGTAAAGGCACATGTTCTAGCAGCACAGGTAGAGTATCCCGTATGAAATCATGATAACGTGCTCCATTGAGCGTAGGTGGAAGAACATGGGGCACAATCAAGACATCACCAACAATGCCCGCCCAAACGTTCACAGAAAATCTATGTTGATGACGTGATTGCACAATTGCGTGCGGATTCCCGTCAGCCCACACATGTTGATTGTGAAAATTTACAATTTGATCACGTTGGAATGAAGCCTCATCCGAAAAGAGAACAATTGCACTGAAATGAGGATTGACATATTGTTGGATGAACCATTCGCAGAAGTGTACCCGTGGAGGCCAATCAGCTGCTGATAGTGCCTGCACACGCTGTACATGGTACGGAAACAACTGGTTCTCCCGTAGCACTCTCCACACAGAGACGTGGTCAACGTTACCTTGTACAGCAGCAACTTCTCTGACACTGACATTAGGGTTATCGTCAACTGCACGAAGAACTGCTTCGTCCATTGCAGGTGTCCTCGTCGTTCTAGGTCTTCCCCAGTCGCGAGTCATAGGCTGGAATGTTCCGTGCTCCCTAAGACGCCGATCAATTGCTTCGAACGTCTTCCTGTCGGGACACCTTCGTTCTGGAAATCTGTCTCGATACAAACTTACCGCGCCACGGCTATTGCCCCGTGCTAATCCATACATCAAATGGGCATCTGCCAACTCCGCATTTTAAAACATTGCACTGACTGCAAAACCACGTTCGTGATGAACGCTAACCTGTTGATGCTACGTACTGATGTGCTTGATGCTAGTACTGTAGAGCAATGAGTCGCATGTCAACACAAGCACCGAAGTCAACATTACCTTCCTTCAATTGGGCCAACTGGCGCTGAATCGAGGAAGTACAGTACATACTGACGAAACTAAAATGAGCTATAACATGGAAATTAAGCGTTTCCGGACACATGTCCACATAACATCTTTTCTTTATTTGTGTGTGAGAAATATTTCCTGAAAGTTTGGCCGTACCTTTTTGTAAAACCCCGTATAAGATATGTCAGTTGGGTATTAGAGTATATGAACAAAAAAAAAGGTGGTTGTTTTAGCATACCAGCTATGTTTGTTGTTGTTGTTGTCTTCAGTCCTGAGACTGGTTTGGTGCAGCTCTCCATGCTACTCTATCCTGTGCAAGCTTCTTCATCTCCCTTTACTTACTGCAACCTACATCCTTCTGAATCTGCTTAGTGTATTCATCTCTTGGTCTCCCTCTACGATTTTTACCCTCCACGCTGCCCTCCAATGCTAAATTTGTGATCCCTTGATGCCTCAGAACATGTCCTACCAACCGGTCCCTTCTTCTTGTCAAGTTGTGCCACAAACTCCTCTTCTCCCCAATTCTATTCAATACCTCCTCATTAGTTATGTGATCTACCCATCGAATCTTCAGCATTCTTCTGTAGTACCACATTTCGAAAGCTTCTATTCTCTTCTTGTCTAAACTCTTTATCGTCCACGTTTCACTTCCATACATGGCTACACTCCATACAAATACTTTCAGAAACGACTTCCGGACATTTAAATCTATACTCGAATTTAACAAATTTCTCTTCTTCAGAAATGATTTCCTTGCCATTGCCAGTCTATATTTTATATCCTCTCTACTTCGACCATCATCAGTTATTTTGCTCCCCAAATAGCAAAACTCCTTTACTACTTTAAGTGTCTCATTTCCTAATCTAATTCCCTCAGCATCACCCGACTTAATTCGACTACATTCCATTATCCTCGTTTTGCTTTTGTTGATGTTCATCTTATATCCTCCTTTCAAGACACTGTCCATTCCGTTCAACTGCTCTTCCAAGTCCCTTGCTGTCTCTGACAGAATTACAATGTCATCGGCAAACCTCAACGTTTTTATTTCTTCTCCATGGACTTTAATACCTATTCCGAATTTTTCTTTTGTTTCCTTTACTGCTTACTCAATATACAGATTGAATAGCATCGGGGAGAGGCTACAACCCTGTCTCACTCCCTTCCCAACCACTGCTTCCCTTTCATACCCCTCGACTCTTATAACTGCCATCTGGTTTCTGTACAAATTGTAAATAGCCTTTCGCTCCCTGTATTTTACCCCTGCCACCTTCAGCATATGAAAGAGAGTATTCCAGTCAACATTGTCAAAAGCTTTCTCTAAGTCCACAAATGCTAGAAATGTAGGGTTGCCTTTCGATAATCTATTTTCTAAGATAAGTCGTAGGGTCAGTATTGCCTCACGTGTTCCAACATTTCTGCGGAATCCAAACTGATCTTCGCCGAGGTCGGCTTCTACCAGTTTTTCCATTCGTCTGTAAAGAATTCGCGTTAGTATTTTGCAGCTGTGGCTTATTAAACTGATAGTTCGGTAATTTTCACATCTGTCAACACCTGCTTTCTTTTGGATTGGAACTATTATATTCTTCTTGAAGTCCGAGGGTATTTCACCTGTCTCATACATGTTGCTCACCAGATGGTAGAGTTTTGTCAGGACTGGCTCTCCCACGGCCGTCAGTAGTTCCAATGGAATATTGTCTACTCCGGGGGCCTTGTTTCGACTCAGGTCTTTCAGTACTGTGTCAAACTCTTCACGCAGTATCGTATCTCCCATTTCATCTTCATCTACATCCTCTTACATTTCCATAATATTGTCCTCAAGTACATCGCCCTTGTATAGACCCTCTATATACTCCTTCCACCTTTCTGCTTTCCCTTCTTTGCTTAGAACTGGGTTTCCATCTGAGCTCTTGATATTCATACAAGTCGTTCTCTTATCTCCGAAGGTCTCTTTAATTTTCCTGTAGGCGGTATCTATCTTACCCCTAGTGAGATAGGCCTCTACATCCTTACATTTGTCCTCTAGCCATCCCTGCTTAGCCATTTTGCACTTCCTGTCGATCTCATTTTTGAGACGTTTGTATTCCCTTTTGCCTGCTTCATTTACTGCGTTTTTATATTTTCTCCTTTCATCAATTAAATTCAATATCTCTTCTGTTACCCAAGGATTTCTACTAGCTCTCGTCTTTTTACCTACTTGATCCTCTGCTGCCTTCACTACTTCATCCCTCAAAGCTACCCATTCTTCTTCTACTATATTTCTTTCCCCCATTCCTGTCAATTGTTCCCTTATGCTCTCCCTGAAACTCTGTACAACCTCTGGTTTAGTCAGTTTATCCAGGTCCCATCTTCTTAAATTCCCACCTTTTTGAAGTTTTTTCAGTTTTAATCTACAGTTCATAACCAATAGATTGTGGTCAGAGTCCACATCTGGCCCTGGAAATGTCTTAAAATTTAAAACCTGGTTCCTAAATCTCTGTCTTACCATTATATAATCTATCTGATACCTTCTAGTATCTCCAGGATACTTCCATGTATACAACCTTCTTTTATGATTCTTGAACCAAGTGTTAGCTATGATTAAGTTATGCTCTGTGCAAAATTCTACCACACGGCTTCCTCTTTCATTTCTCTCCCCCAATCCATATTCACCCACTATGTTACCTTCTCTCCTTTTTCCTATTCTCGAATTCCAGTCACCCATGACTATTAAATTTTCCTCTCCCTTCACCATCTGAATAATTTCTTTTATATCATCATACATTTCATCAATTTCTTCATCATCTGCAGAGCTGGTTGGCATATAAACTTGTACTACTGTAGTAGGCATGGGCTTCGTGTCTCTCTTGACCACAATAAAGCGTTCACTATGCTGTTGGTAGTAGCTTACCCGCACTCCTATTTTTTTATTCATTATTAAACCTACCCCTGCATTACCCCTATTTGATTTTGTATTTATATCCCTGTATTCACCTGACCAAAAGTCTTGTTCCTCCTGCCATCGAACTTCACTAATTCCCACTATATCTAACTTCAACTTATCCATTTCCCTTTTTAAATTTTCTAACCTACCTGGCCGATTAAGGGATCTGACATTCCACGCTCCAATCCGTAGAACGCCAGCTTTCTTTCTCCTGATAACGACGTCCTCTTGAGTAGTCCCCGCCAGAAGATCCGAATGGGGGACTATTTTACCTCCGGAATATTTTACCCAAGAGGACGCCATCATCATTTAACCATACAGTAAAGCTGCATGCCCTCGGGAAAAATTACGGCTGTAGTTTCCCCTTGCTTTCAGCCGTTCGCAGTACCAGCACAGCAAGGCCGTTTTAGTTAGTGTTGCAAGGCCAGATCAGTCAATCATCCAGACTGTTTCCCCTGCAACTACTGAAAAAGCTGCTGCCCCTCTTCAGGAACCACACGTTTGTCTCGCCTCTCAACAGATACCCCTCCGTTGTGGTTGCACCTACGGTACGGCCATCTGTATCGCTGAGGCACGCAAGCCTCCCCACCAACGGCAAGGTCCATGGTTCATGGGGGTAGGACCAGCTATGTAGTGAAGATAATATTGGAGAAAGGGCCGACTCTTGGAACACATTTGCAGCAGAGTGAAGGACACGGCAGTAGTTGTTCGTGTCTGGTACATAAGATGGGAAACTGGATAAGAAGGATGCGAAAAAATGTTTTAATTAGAAGCGTTTTGGTTTGGATTTTAGAAAGGGAAATCAGAAACCAGTACATGATCGTAGACTGTTTACGAGCTCACATTTGTTAAGGGTATAGAATGTGAATAAGGATCTAATAGGAGTTGCGACGGATATCAAATTGTGTAATAGGAAGGCTACTGATTTTATTTAGGTATTTGTGGATGATTTGGGTAATCGTGAATTCGGAACATTTATAAAACACCGAAGTAACGCTAATGGATTGGCAGGAGGACATCACAAGGTGTTTGTAGGTACTAATAAAGCGTAGAATTCTGGAGCTATTTCGCAGCTCAGGATGTTAACCTGTAAAAAGGACCGCGTTATAGAAGACTGTGAAATTTACGACGAAGAAGTGAGAGTATTCTTTCAAGGTTCTGTATATTATGAACTCGTGACTGAGAAGCTTCCATGTTCGGTCTCTGTTAATTTCCAGTTGACGTCCAAGTTAGTGTGTACTAAATCATTGATGCCCATAGTCAAGACATTCCATGTCAGCCTACACACGTCCCGACCGACTGCACTCAGCGTTTACAGCGCCGTCCTGTTGTACAGAGTTACAGATATGATGGCTTGTCTTGGTTGTTTCAGAGGAAAAAAAATATTTTAAAAAGCCGGGAGAAAGCTGTTGGCAAAAAAGTGACTAATCCAAGGAAAATAATTTACCCACGTTCTGTCACCTAAGCAGCTAACAGCAGATGATTTTCGTAATTGTCTACGAATGTGTGAATCATCCATTTCGGAGTTGCAAACCATTCTTAACGAGAAAGAATGCAGTCGTGAGAGAGGCCGTAAGCTGCAAGGAGAGGCTGTTAGCTTCATCACGATTCTGTTCTGTTCGATCCCCGTAATTATTAACTAAAATGATTCCTGAAAACAGCAATGTGATTTCTGATTGCCTGAGGAAATATATAAAGGTAAAGCAAAATAAATAAAACAAAAGATGTTCATGTAAACGTTATTAATTTATTTATAAATGTAGCATAAAAGCTGACCTGTAAGCTTAAGACACACATTTCACATTCGAAGAAGAAACACTAAAAATGGTGGTGGCACACATCATCTAATAAATATAACCACAGATCCATAAGAAATTAAGCATTTAACAACTGTTAGAACTGTAAAAAAATCCCACACTTTTCATAGCAGGGGGGTTGGATATATACTGAACTTTTTTTTAACCCTTATGCCAATGATGAAAACCGAGCGAGGTGGCGTAGTGGTTAGCATACTGAACTCGCATTCGGGAGGATGACGGTTCAAACCCACGTCCGGCCGTCCTGATTTAGGTTTCCCGTGATTTCTCTAAATCGCTTTAGGCAAATACCGGGATGGTTCCTTTGAGAGGGCACGGCCGATTTCCTTCCCCATCCTTCCTAATCCAACGGGACGGATGACGTCGTTGTTTGGTCCCCTCCCCCGAATCAACCAACCAATGATGAAAGTGTGTTTAACAAATTAACGTCCATTAAATGTCGATATTTCGGTTTTTAGATTTCATTTCCGATATGTTTCGGACATAAAACCTAAACACAGAAATACAATAGATCGACGGACTTGTATTTTCTCTATGTGCCACACGAAACCATTATGGATTCGTTAAAAAAATGAAAGAAAGTGATTCATTTCTGGCGTCTGTATTGCTATACTCCTCGCAAGACTGTTCCACAAACAGTCTTTAAATCTCTCCATGAACTCTGTCCTTAAAGTTTCGTACACCTCGAATCTTGCTATGTATATCAGGGCAGGATTTAACCCCACACGCAGTGACAAAAAGACTTGTTCCCATGATCCCGCTCAATTAATCGAGCAATCAAAATACTTTTGTCGGGCGGTTGACTAGACAGCGCTACAGACGGCACAATTTGTTGGATGGAACGGTGGAGGAGTCGGCCATCGTGTGGTGCTACCCGTTCGGCATACCGACAAGGAAAGTTTGTCGGTCGGTCAAAATACCTACACACGTCCACTTTGTCGGTCAGTCGGTTGGGGGGTGTGTGTGTGTGTGTCTGAGCTAACATGCTTGAGAAAGTTTGGCTTCTTTGGCACATGCAGCTAGCGCAGTTTCCCGATTGGGTACTCATCCCATCCATGTATCAGAATTATAAATTTCTACTCTTTCTTCGAAGATTTCATAAAAAATATGTAATTAAATTATTGACAATATCCACTACCCCTGAACACATACATTTCTATACTTGTGAAACATCCATGCACTACAGGCATGAATAAAGGAACAACGATGGTATATTCGATCCCATGCAGTATTGAAAGCTTTTATTGATGATGCAGGTATTCAGTGAAAAAGACTTGAAATGTTGATCCTCAGGTATCTGTTAGAGAGATGAGACGGCGCTGCATCTGACACAAGTGGCGCCCTCGCCGCCAGTCCCGTCCTGTCTCCGAATGAGAGGCTCGTTAGTTTGTCTTCTGCTGTGACTGCCGGAAGTTCTGCCTACTGCGACGGTTTGTGGTTCGGTGAGCGTTAGTCACTTCGTTAAAGTATAAACTATTTGTAATACGCTTTCTGTCTATTGTAAGGAATAGTGGATAGAGTTCTGTGGTGAGGAGCAATGATGGTACCTTTTGAAGGGAATAAGAAGTACTGACCTTTTTTTATGCTATAGAACTACAAAACTCCGTGAGCGTGTAAGGGAACAAAGAAGATACTAATTATACGAGTTAAGTGTGCGCGCTAGTCGAATTATTAGTGTTGTTCGTCATAAAAAAAAGTCGTAATATTGGTCATAAGCCGGGTTCCCACGAGTTGCGAAATCACTGTTCACGTAGACAGAGTGAGAATTTTTTCTGGCTCATAAATTAATACTTAGTGTATTTGATCAGCTGCTTTCTCAAAATTGGCTTCTAGTCATGTTTCCCTTATGCTATGAGATTACCGTACATTTGGGGGCTGAAAATAGCCAGGTTCTAGCTTAAAATGTTTACTTGAATACTTCAGTTAGTCATGTGATAGAAAATCGAAAGCGTTGTCAGTGAAAGTAGGATTAAAATAAAATTTAACATTCTATGTAGTGTCTTTCAGTATAGGGACTTTCGAATCAGATAACACTGTATGACACTTCTGTTCTTTCAGATGTAAACAACAATTTACCAGATGCCATTTTGTCATCGCTTTAGAGTTGAGGACAAATACTGGAACACTAAATCTATAATGCCGAAAACATAACTGTATATTTTATTGGGCTGTTTAAAACAATTGCAGGTTCTCTGAGCAATGTCTCCATTGTATCTGCTAGTGGCTATTGTAGACTGGATTTCGTCAAACTGTTGTTTCCCTGGGTGCAAAGCATATTGCCGCTACAGTTCATTTCTTCTGACTCATCCACTACAGTTTAAAGTATTTGGACCACTTAAGATATTAAGCATCAGATTGGTAAATAGGAAAGCGGTGTTAAACATCCTTCTCGCTAGTTGTTTAATTGCTCACCTTATTGCTACGGAAGAAGGAAAAATGGTAATTTGTATATAACGGAACATACTGTGGGGCCAGAAAACCACAAAATTCTCTTAAGACCCAAATCTTCATGGACAGATAATACGAATAAACGGTATCTGACATTATGCTTGGCATTGAAGAGGAATTGCACTAGTCTGTAACGTAAGGGCTAAGGCATCGGTGAAGAAAAGCAGAATACAAAGGCTAAATTGGCCTTTAATTTCAAAAATTGGAAGTCGCGGACTAGTGACTGTACTTTGCAACGAAATTTCATTATGACTGCTCACGATGCGTTTACGCCGTATATCGGAAACCACGCCACAATCTTAAAATCCTTGTTTTGATCGTGGAAGTTGAGTTGGAGACGTAGAGATGAATGGAAGTACCTTAGTTGTGGTGACCTAGTGCTCTGTAGGTTCAGGGTGGGTTGAAATGGAGTTGCCGAAGAGCTGCGGAAGTTTAAATTACCCCAGAATTCTCTTCAGAAATAATTTCTGAAGCATGACTCTTACGGTATGCATGGAAGCAAGCGTTGTTAAAATAGAATGACTGGATTTATAAAAAATAAACGGAAACGTTAGGACTCTTATTTTACGAGCTTTGTACAACGAAATGTCGTAGAAAATATTTGTGACCTATCAAGGACATTTGACTTTGTGAGCCAGAAAAATTATGTGGAATCATGTAAAGGAAACTTCCCATAGTGTAGTCTTTCATGTAAAGGATGCTGGAAATTCAAATCTTCTACATATGTAAATGAAATTAATTTTATTACACAAAAGATGAAGTCGTAAATTTAAAAATGCTAATATTTTGTCACATGGTATGATATTAAACAGGATATTAATTGTTGCAAATCAAATGGTAAAACAATAATACCGGTAGTCTAGAGTTATGATAGTTTTGGGCGAATACACAGTGACAGAAAAATTAACACCTAGAGAGAGATGTGAGACATGAACCACAATTGGGAAGCGTGTTTCTAGATCTGAAAGATGGTCTACTCAAATTTCGCGCCAGTGGCATGAGTGGTTCAATCAGAGCCATCATCAGGATGATAATGAGCTTATGAGGATAAGTGTTTGCTGTAAATACACGTTGTAACGGTCCTCAGCGTTAATTACCTTTGAGACTGGCTGTGGTGAGTTGGTAAGTAAAGAACGGCTTTAAGGCAAGACTCCACCATAAACACCTCACTGTGTTTGAATGAAGTCGTGTAATAGGATTATGAGGGCCTGAAAGTTCATTCTACAGCACCACCGAAAGGCTTCGGGGAATGTAGTCACTGTACTTGGTTGCTGGCAAGCCATAGTCAAGAGTATGTATGCTCGCAAGGACATGTGGCTCCAGATGGCAACGTGGCCCTCCTGAGAGGGAAGACCATAGTGTTCAGCGTACGGCTCTGGCGCATCGTACTGCATCTGCAGCAGCGATTTGAGCAGCGATTGGCACCAGTGACGCAACGAACTGTTAAAAATCGATTACTTAAAGGACAGCTCTGATCCAGATGTCGTGTAGTGTGCATTCTTCTGATCCCAGACCACCACCATTTGCAACTTCAGTGGTGTGATGCAAGAGCTCATTGGAGGGCAGGGTGGAGGTATTTCCTGACCAAAACTGGTTCTGATTTGGTGATAGTGATGGCCATGTTTTGGTTAGGTTGCAGCCAGTTGAGGGCCTGCAAATAGCCAGCATGCCGTGCACACACCTGCACCAGAAGATACGGTCTGGAGTGTGATTCTGTATGACAGCAGGAGCACTCTTTATCCCACGCACCCGGCCTGCAAATGTGAACATCAATTTGTTAATCATACCTCTTGTGCTGCCATTTATGTACAGCATTCCAGGGGTGTTTTTAACTGGTTAACTCGCAAACATGCAGCTTTTGTAACCCAAATGCTGTACAATGTGCACACATGTTGCCTTAGCCCGCGCCATCAAAAGATCTGTCTACAGTTGAACACAAAGAGGCAATCATCGGACAACTCGAGCGTCATCCAAAATAGCATTAATCGTCCCTTTGTTGACTGACTGAGTGCGACAATAACAGAATTCCATCCCACAATATCCAGCACCTGTACAACACAATGCACACACGTTTGTACTCAGATTAAACAGTCTGTAGGTTACAATAGTTATTAATGTACCAGCATTTCACATTTGCAGTAGCTTATCTCGTACTTACATTAACCTGTGATCTTGTGTTGTTAATCACTTATGTAACCTAGACAAATGTACTTCGGAAATTTCATTACCGGTACTCTACATTTTTTAATGTTGCAAATCTTCCATCCAAGTGGCTGCTTTCCGGTTAGTTATTTTGGAACTTTAAAACTCAGTACATAAGTTGGCATAACTCAGTAAGTTGAAATATTTCACTTTCATTAAAGTATTGCAAGGAATCCTCAGTTTCTTAAATGTCAGAGCAGAAATGCATGTGACAGTGTCAATACACAAGTCTTGTGGACAACCTCGGAAACAATGTGCCTGTGCTCTTGCACGAATCTGAAAGGATTGAAAAATGGTTAAGCAATAAAATATTGCTGGGCATAGCAGTGTGCTGAAAGAATGGAGCGACTGGTACTTGAAATAGTACTCCATTACACACACACACACACACACACACACACACACACACACAATTAAAGAGCATACTTAAGAATCATTTGTTGTGTAAATTAAAGAACATCTTGCAGAAACTTGAAGGTAATTGGTATTCTAACCACTGCTTCTCAGTATATTTCAACATTAATGAAAGTTGTTGCAAGTAATGTCTATTTACAACCAGTAGCTCAGTACTAGGAATAAGAACAATCTACATAAACACTTGACGGAAATACGGAAGCGTCCGATCTAACCCGTCGGCTTTGACCCATGACGTCACAAATATAGCGGAAACGACAATTCCAATATGGCGGATATAGAAACGTTGCATACGTATCACAAAGACGAAAACACATAGAAAAACACACACACACAGTTTCACAAGAACAATCTGCTAACATTGATAGCAAACAAAGATAATAATAAACAAGTGGTACTCAAGGCCAGGCAGGGGGGGGAGCTGCGCCCCCCCCCCCTGACCTCCCCCCCCCCCCCCCCCCCCCCCCCGCCAAAAAAAACTCCCAACCTAACCTCGTATTCAGGGCTACGCTACAGATCAATGTGTAGGTCAATCAAGAAAAAAAAAAGAAACAAATAAAAAAAAGGAAAAACAATATTGATTCATTAGACAAAACGAGTAGCGACAAAATATATAGACCATAAAGATTGAAAAATCTAATGGCAAACTGATAAAAGCCTCATAGACGACGTTATAACAAAAAGTACACTAAAAAAGGTAAACTATATATTACAGGCCCAAAAACTCCTAAGGTAACGTCAACGAAGCAACATCTACAAATACGCCACACTCACAAACCAAACTCCGCGCCGTAATGACGTCACACACAACACCCTTACGTCACGGGTCAAAGCCGACGCGTGAGATCGGATGTTTCTGTTGACCCCACTTGACATCGCTAACCTTGCTCTGAAAAGGGTTAAAATATTCAGGAACACACATTTTCAATAAATTTCTGGCAGCCATTAAAAACTTGGTTTCAGATAAAACACAGTTTGGAGCTTGCAAATTTTTTTGGTAGGTAACTTCTAATCTTAAGATGAATGTCTTAACAGGGACTGTTAAACCAGCTAAAGTAAAAACTGTTAATTTGTGTTGACAGCACTTGATCCCAGCTGAAGATTAGGTATTTTGTGAATGATAGATTTATTAAAATTGCATAGCTGTTTCATTCTGACAGATCCCAGCAGTTCTAGTTTACTGTAATGTATTCACATATTTCAACACTCTGGACAAATGATCAGGGAAATGAGTATTATATTAAAATGTTTTAAGTTTTGTTATACTTTCGCTTGTTACACACCCACAAGAATCATCTCATTTTTGAGTTGGTGGAAATAAAACTGAATCTAACCTTAATCTCTAACCTAAATATAATCTAGTGGGGCATATGGTAAAGATATTTAGGGGTAGCAGCCATCTCAGCACCTGGCTAGGTACACCCTTGGGAGCTCCACATGCTTAAGTGTTTGAAAATCAGTTGTAATAATATAATTAATGTTATTAATGCTCTCCAGCTTTCACTATGTTAAATTTTAAAGGCCATAAACTGAGCACTGTGCATTATTTCATGCAATACTACAGTTGCAAACAAAGGTGAGCAGACTGTCCATGTGTTAATGTGGGAATATCGCTTTGTTTCCATCTACATTCAGAAAAGGTCCCTTGTTTCATGGGTGTCCCTTTCTTACCTTACCCAGCTTCCTGCACTTCAATTCTACTTATCGATTCATCTAGTCCTGACTTGGTGACCACAGGTGTGGGCAGTCAGTGTGTGGGAAACATAGCTCAGCTGGAAATTTCCCTGTAGCTGATCAGGCTGCAAGTAAATCAATGTGGATTTGCTCCTAGGCAAGCAAGTGAAAGTGTCCTATGTTGAAATAGTCTGTAACTTTCTAGAACTCCTTGACATTTTATGCTATTTTCCAGAAGTGGGATGAGAAACTTGGAAACTGATATATGTGAAAATATGTTGTTACGAGTCTACTTATGGAAGGGGAGGAAATCATGAGATAGTTGGATCGATGTGTGTGGCTATCTAGTGCAAGGTGTAAAACATGTTCCTGAATTTTGCTGACAAATGATTGAGTAGACCCAAATACTGCTAGATGTCTATAAATGCTCTTGAATCAGTGTTGGAAATGGCTTGGTGTGGGGTTTGGATAGTCAGCAATTTCCATTCTCATGTTTCGGTGGCTTTATGATTTGGTGACGTCTAGCCTGAGAGCACTGTCAGTGTAAAGTTTAGTTATAAACTTGTAAAAACAGTTTCAGAAGCACACCAAATATTTAAACAACCCTTCAGAGACAGTTGTTTTGGTATGTCTGTCTAGACAGTCATTTCAAAGACTTAGTGTGACTGGTCTATCAATTGGCATCACACCAGAGGATGTTCAGGAAATGTATCTGATTCTGCAAGAATGCATATTCTATCCAGGGCCTCTGAAACCCACACCTAGGCAGTAAGTTATAGTACATGCAATCGTATTGCCTGAATTGAAAATCAGGGCTGTGGCTAAATCTTTGCTAAGACTGATTAGAGGTTAGATTATCAAAAGAAACTCCAGGTGAGCAGGTGAACTGAAGGGGAATTCAGCACTGTTAAAATATGATCCAAACTTTGAAAGAAAGGGTGTTGCTGGTGGTAAGTTGTGTTAATGGCTATCACTGATACTAAGCAGCAATAGTTGCAATGAGGCCTTTACCTTGGCCAAAAAAGGCTTCAGTTATCTAAAGTAATGTTAAGTATTTATTTGGTTTTCAATATTTGTGGTATTCTGCATAGTTCATTCCTGTTCATATGGTCAATAGTAAGTTTTTTCACACTTGGCCAAGAGGTGGTATATGAAAGACTGTTGTCTGTTGTGACAATGCATGACTGTGTATGGTCTAAATTATTCATAAATTGTTACTAACACTAAGAAAGTTGTTCCACAGCTGTTGTACTCGCCAGGCATAGTTCAGTGACTACTTCCTCTTACAAAAGATAAAAATAAGTTAAAGGGATGAAGATTTGAGTCAAAGGTGTCACTGAATGGGTGGTGGAGCACTAAGTGGGGCTCCTAACAGTTATTTTAATCTGGGGTACAGATGTTTAATTCACTACAGAACTTAGCATTTGTAAGAGTGATTGGAGTGCTACCACAGGTTTAGTCTTGCTAAGTAATATGGAAAATACAGTGACTTGTTAAACTTTAGACCTTCACATAACACAGCTGAAATAGTGTCTAATATTGTCACTTGTAGGCAGAGCCCTGTGGAGGTCCAGAATGGGGCATCTGCAAACAGAGCATGAAGTAAACTTTGGTGCAGTATACCAGCAGTAGACTAGGATGAACAGGGCTATTACCAAATGAGATGGTGTAGTGGTAAGCACACTGGACTCTTTCAGAAAGATGATGGTTCAAACCAGTGTCCGGCCATCCTAGTTTAGGTTTTCTGTGGTTTCCCTAAATTTCTTGAGGCAAATGCTGGGATGGTTCCTAATCTGATGGGACCACTGACTTTTGTCCTCTCCCCCCAACCAACCAACTGGGCTGTCCAACACTGCAGGTGTTTATCTGTGAACTAAAATACATGAGTAGAAAGAACAAGCACCTTCCTGTGCTAAAGGAAGAGATTGTGGACAAAAATAGTGGATAATTACATGTATTCGAAGCACAATATGATCAATTTTCTGTCAGTTTCCATAACAGTACACCAGATCAGAAATGGAAATTTTGCATTCTTTCACCTTATCATATGAATGACTGTGGATGCCCATGGATACAGTGGAAGATATTTTAATGGCATTAGGGAGGGTACTTAACATACCCATGAAACCCATGGAATGAGTTAAAATGTGGCAGAAATTTTTAACTTGGTGTCTTTGCTGCCAATGGTGTTATTTCGAGGTTGTTAGTACAGAATGAGATCTAGATACCACAATTATAGTAAAGGTATTTTGGAAACTTTGAGACCACCTGTTGCTAAATGTATAAATATGAAAACTGTATATTCATGTTCTTAATAATTAGTACACACTTAGGTTTGAACTCTAGCTATATTTTTTAGGTTGTTTGGTGGAAACAAGGTGAGATGTCTGAAGCAGTTACTACAGAAGCGCAACCATCTCGTAGGAGGAGCACCAGGTGGAAACAAGGTGAGACGTCTGAAGCAGTTACTACAGAAGCGCAACCATCTCGTAGGAGGAGCACCAGGGTGAGAAGAGACACAACACCACATAAAGATAAGTCCAGTGTGAAAGATGACAGTGGACTGGCCAACAAGAGAAAGGCTAGTAACGGTATGGCAGCAGCCACTGGCAGACAGGAAGCCAGGGCTTTACCACTCGCTGGCAGAGTGGAGCACAGTGCCAAGGCTGCTGCAGGCAGTGCTGTAGGGAAGACACCAGTGTGGACAAGGACAAAAGGACATGTTTCAGGTGCCACTGCTGTAGGCAAGGTTGAACGGAAGGTTGCAGTGGTGAACACTGGAAAGGCAAATGGGCACATGTCAGCTGCTGACAAGGCCGAAGGGCAGGGAGTGGTGGCGCCTGCTGGGAAGGCCAAGCGACGTGCATTGTCAGCAGCTACTGGCACGGTGGAGGGTGGCATAACTGTGGTGACATGTGGGGTGCAGGGCCAGGTGCTCTCTGCCACCAACAAGTCAAACATCACACCCATCATAAAGAAGTCGAAGACCAAACCAGCTCCAAAAAAGGTCTCGCAGCATTCCAGCTCTGAAAGTGCCAGGGGAAGACGTGCTTCCTTGGAGAGGAAGAGCATGTCCAGGAAGAGCTGGTCCCGCAAGTCCAGGAAGAGCCACAAGGGTAACAATATTGCATCTACATCATGGAAACTGATAACAAATCTGTGTCTGATAGTATTATATTGGAGTATCAGTCCACATTGGTGGTTTGTGTATTTTGGTATACTTTCTTGTTACTCTGGTTTAACCATGTATAATGTATTAGATTTCTAAATTCCATTTAGACACTACAGATTTGTACTACTATACTGTCAGGATGTTCTTCACTAGACATTGAGGTAAACTAAATTGCCTGTTGATACCAGTAACCCACTGTTCAAACTGCTGATTCTCCTCTTTACTTAAGGGAATGATAGTTTAAACAGATACCTCATTGCAATAATAAATTCAACATAAGTTACATTAAGTTTACACTCTGAACCTCTACAGTTTAAAATGTTTAATTTTGTTTCAAAGTGAGTTTGCTTACTGATCCTGGCTCCCTTGCCTATTGGCTTCAATTACATTGCCAATTAGTTACTTCCGCTAAAACAGATAAGGGGTAAGTGATCACAGATATTTTCAGTGTTTCCAATGATTCTCACTTTAACATTGCAGATGTAGCTTATGCAGTGTCAAAGTATATTAATAGTTAAATTTAAATTTTGCTTTTTCTTCCTTTAGGTTTTTCACACAGTGCTAGCTGTTTAACCTGTTCTGAAGACAGTTACTCTGATGAAAGCCATTCTGATAGCTGTAGCACTTGCAGTGACTATGATACTGGAAGGTAGGTGTTAAAAAGCTTTGGCAGCTGATAAGTTGTATGAAACAGTGTTAATGAAACAAATTAACTTCTTTTGTAACCATAAGTTTAATCAAAACATTACCTGTAAGCCTTATTGAGCTATGGACTGGTGACAGTAGTACATAAAGAATATTGTAGTAATTCAAAATTCTTGACATTGTTTTATGATCAGAATTAAAACAAAGTTAACACTAAGTGAAAGCATGATTCCTACAACAGTTAAAGGGTAATAATGTCTTTCATGGAGCTGGTGTCAGTGGGAAGTCAGTACTGACAAATTCTTGAAATATTAAAGTATCTAATAACCTTCTTACCTTGTTTGTTAGGTGCTAAACGCCTAGACTAAATTGTATATCACAAGATCAGTTTGTAAAGACAATTTGTGCTTGAAGGGGAGAGAATTCTAATGGTTTAGGGAAATCAGTCTTGAAGGGAGTAAGTTCAGATCCAGTCCCTTTCTTACTTGGGGAGGGGAAGGGATGGGAGGTGGCAGCAGTAAGGGGTTGAAAGATTGTTTACCCCATGTATGGCAGGATTGGTGCAGGTGATAAACATCAAAACTAGACAGAACAGGAGAAACACCTACTAACTAATAATTAAGCTAGCAAACAGAATGGAAAATAGCATAGTGATCTAACATTTTGGTTATCCATTAGTGGGGATGGAGGCTCTTATTTTTAAAACCTGGTTAAATCACATAAAAATTTAAACTGGGGTTGTATAATATGGAAAAATTCTTAATAATCTTAGAAAAGTACCATAGAGTAGATGCCTATTTCCCAGGGGCATCGGGACTCCCGGCAATGCCCATCCTGCCAGGTGGCCCTTGCTGTGGCTGGGTGGCACCTTGGGGAGGGCCCTTGATCGGAGTAGGTGGCATCAGAGTGGATGACAAGCAATGAAGTGTGGCACATCTTCCCCTCTCTGGCCACACCATTGGGGGAACGAAAGGCTATGAAAGACAGACATATTTGTCCCAGTATCTAGTCTGTACGAGAGCTGATGGGGAATCCTTTGTGTCAATGAAGCCTCAGTACTTTGTAGAGCATTCAGAGGACAAGTTTGTGGAGGTGGAGGACTTGTCAATAATGCGGTCCAGGTCAGTCTGATAAAAACAGCACCCTCTGCCCAGTCATGGACATTACTGGCTTGTGAAAAGCTGGGATGTTTGTTGCTATCATGCCCCATAAAAGCTTAAATATGGTCCAGTCTGATGATGAGCTCGCCAACTTAGACAAGATGTCAAATTCGTCTGCTGCATCCACTGGCTTCCAAGGGATAATCCGGTTGCCACCGGTGCCTTCATCTTGGCCTTCGAGAGTGACATCACCTGAGAAGGCGAAGGTGATTGTCTACCACTGTGATGTCAAACCATATATCGCTCTCCTGATGTGGTGCTTAGTGTTGGCTGCTTGCCCTGATGCAGCTCCCAGGCCAGATGACATCCACTGTCAGATGCTCAAACACCTCTTGGTGGACTGCCAGTGATGGCTCCTAGACCTTTTCAACCATATCTTGGTTGAGGTCGAGATCCCCCCACAATGATGGGAAAGCATTCATAATCCCCATCTTGAAACCTCGCAAGAACCCACTGGAGGTGGACAGCAACCACCCTATTAGCCTCACCGTTCTTCACAATTTGCTCGAATGCATGGTGAGCCAAGGTTGACTCCGTTACTGGAGTCTCGGAGCCTTCTGGCTCTGTCTCAGGGTCGGTTCTGTAAAGGCGGCTCTGCCACCAATGACCTCTTGTGCCTGGAGTCTGCCATCCGTACAGCCTTTGCCCATTGTCAGCATCTGGTTGCTGTCTTTTTTGACATGCGGAAGGCATATGATATGACATGGCAACATCACACGCTCTCTACATTTCATACCAAATTTTCTCTTCATTCCATCTGTGTGAAAGTTGTGGCCTCTGATAGTTCCTCCAGAGTTCAGGAGAATGGCGTACCACAAGGATCTGTCTTAAGTGTCTGCCTCTTTTTAATTGCAATTAATGGGATTGCTGTGGTGGTGGAAATGCCTCTCAGCTTCCTTGTATGCTGATGTCTTCTGCCTATACTTTGCTCCACTGGCATTGCAGCTGCTGAATGTCAGCTACAGTGCTCTATCTGCAAGGCACAGTCTTGGGCTGTAGCATATGGCTTCCAGTTTTCGGCTGCCAAGACCTGCGTTAGGCATTTCTGCTGGCGACGCACTGTCTACCCTGAGCCATGGCTTTATCTTGATGGCGAACCTCTTGCTGTGGTGGAGATGCATTGGTTTTTGGTATTGGTATTTGATACCCAGTTGACTTGGCACCCTCATATTCAGCAGCTTAAACAGATGTGCTGGCAGCATCTTAACACTCTTCGTTTGGTTGTCACACCAGCTGTAGTGCCAATCAGTCTACCTTTCTACAGCTGTACCAGGCGTTATTTTAGTTACATCTAGATCGGAGCCTGTCCTACAGTTTGGCATCCCCTTCCACATTGCAGTTGCTGGACCCCATCCTTCAGTGGGGTCCGACTCGCCACTGGAGCTTTCCGGACGACAATCCCTGTCAACAGCATGCTTGTGGAGGCAGGTGTCCCTCCATTGCAGTTCCGGCACCAACGATCACTGGCTGCTTACGCTACACTTTTGTAGCTTGTCCAGGCATCCCAATTATAGTCACCTGTTCCCTCAGTCGGTTGTCCATCTTCCAGAATGGCGGCCCTGGTCAGGGTGTAAGATAGCGGTTCACATCAGAGCTCTTCTATCTGAGCTTGAGGTTTTCCATCTTCCACCTCTTTTCCGGGTCCCTTCGTGTATACCTCCATGGCATGTGCCCCACCTGTGCCTCTGACTCGATTTGGCACAGGGCCCGAAGGACTGAGTTCCTCCTGAGGCCCTCTGCCGCCACTTTCTTTCAATCCTTGGCACGTTTAAAGGCTCTGATGTTGTCTATACTGATAGTTCAATGGTTGCTGGTCATGTCTGTTATGCTCTTACTTCAGGAGATCATTATGAACAACTCATGTGGCCTTCCTTCCTTTCCGGGCTGCATACCTTACCTTCCCTTTCCGCATCCTTCCCCATCCCCCATCTTCACCCCCCCTCACCTATGGCTCTTTCCTTCCCTTTCTCCCCCTCTGGGAGTATGGTCTGTGCCTACGTCCGGAGACGGACACTTGTAAATATACCGCATTCTTCGCCTTCCTTGCTTGTATGTCTTCATCCTTCCTTTGTCCTTCTTTTCCTTACCTCTTCTCTTTACCCTTTTCTCCGCTGCGGCGTTTGAGACCTCTTATTTCCTTTCCGTTTCTTTCTTCCTCCCTGTGCGTGTCTGAAGGCCGACCCACGCACTTCCATGCGTAGCCGGTGACGGGGTAACGCGTAATTCCACGCCCGGGTAGACACGTACGTACCCCCTGGTAACGGCCAGGGAGGGGTGATTACCCGAGCTGATTCCTTCCGAAAGTGCCGATTGATCCCTCCGTCCGTTTGTCGGGAGATGTGACCTGAGGTGTGAACAATCACCTAAGGTGGGAGTGCCCTCAGAGGGCCCCCACAAGGGAGGAGCGCGCCATCGGAGACGCCGGTAATCATGGGGGATTCTTCCGCAATGGTTTCCTCACCTTCCACTATGTCTGCTCACAAACGTAAGTTCACTGAGTCTCAGCCACAGTCGGTTCTTCCATCGTTGCCACAGTTCCTTGCTGTTTCTCGGTCTGACGAAGGTCACGACTTCTCCACGGTCAACCCTTTCATTATTCAGAAAGGTGTCGACGCAATTGCAAGTCCTGCAAGTCCTGTAAGTCTTGTTCCAGATTACGGAATGGCACCCCGTTGTTAGAAACAGTCAGTGCCCTCCAGGCACAAAAATTGCTGTGTACCTCACTACGCACCTTCCCTGTCCGGGTGGAACCGCACCGTACCTTAAATTCCTCGCGTGGAGTCGTTTATACACGCTCCCTCGATGGATTGTCTGACGAAGAAATTCAGCACTACCTGTCTGACCAGGGCGTCACAGCTGTTCATCGGGTTATGAAAAGGGTTGACTCGAACATCATTCCAACCCGCACTGTCTTCTTGACATTTGACAAAGTTCAACTCCCATCAAAAATCAAAGCAGGCTATGAGATAATTTCCGTTCGCCCTTATGTCCCAAACCCCACGCGTTGCTATCGATGTCAGCGGTTCAATCACACCAGCCAGTCCTGTTCCAATCCGGCCAAATGTGTTACGTGTGGCAAGGATGCCCATGAGGGTGCTCGTCCACCTCCATCCCCTCGCTGCATCAACTGTATGGGTGACCACGCTGCTTCCTCTCGAGATTGCCCCGTTTTTAAGGACGAAAAACTCATCCAGGAAATAAGAGTGAAGGAAAAGGTGTCGACCTTTGCTGCTCGAAAGTTACTCGCCAGTCGACAGCCCACTGTGCCTCAGGAAGGAAAATACAGCGCTGTCCTTGCTTCTCCTCGGCCAACAAAGGAGGCGGCCACGCAGACTTGCGACCTCACCTTTAGTACCACGGTCGTCCGATCGGCCAGCGCAAAGATCGCCCGTTCAACCTCACCACTTTCGCCTGCCCACTCAATGGCTCACCCTTCGTCGGGTTCTGCTAAATCTCGAGCCCAAAAGTCAGACGCCAAGTCTTCGAAAAAAGAGCATTCTCGTGAAGAGCTTTTACGTACCGCAACTTCACAACCATCGGTTCCTCCTTCATCTAAACATCATACTTCCAAGAAGGCTACGAAGAAACACAGTTCCTCCCCTTCTCCGCCAAGGCGTGTCCCATCTACAGCACCACCTGGCGGAAATCGCCCTCGGCCGTCTTCTGTGTCGCCGAGGCGCACTGCTGGTGGCCGGTCAACTGGCCGATCGTTGGTGGCTGGAGCTGCTCCTGACCAACCTATGGATCAGGATCTTCTGCCTTCGACTGAATGCCATTCCATGCTGTCGGTCGCAAGCTCTGAGCAGTCGTTGACAGCACCCTTGGTCACGTTCCTCCATTTTCTGTTCACCCTATGTCCATTATCCACTGGAATATCCGCGGCATTCGAGCCAATCGGGATGAATTGTCGATCCTCTTACGATCCTACTCGCCGGTCATCTTCTGTCTTCAGGAAACAAAGCTGCGTCCCCATCACTGCTTTGTTCTCCTTCATTTTCAGTCCGTCCGATATGACCTCCCCTCTGTTGAAGGCACTCCAGCCCATGGAGGACTCATGATTCTGCTCCACGATACTCTCCATTATCACCAAATTCCCTTAAACACTTCCTTCCAAGCTGTCGCCGTCCGTCTTTCCCTTTCTGGATACACGTTCTCTCTTTGTACTGTATATTCCATCGTCCACACAAATGGCACGAGCTGATCTCCATCTTCTTGGTCAGCTTCCACCCCCATATTTGCTGGTTGGGAACTTCAATGCCCACCATCTGCTTTGGGGATCTCCACATCCTTGCCCACGTGGCTCACTATTGCTAGACGTCTTCCACCAAGCAGATCTAGTTTGCCTCAACACTGGGGTCCCTACATTTTTGTCTGCCTTCACGACAAATTTATCTCATTTGGACCTTGCAGTCGGTACTGTTCGGCTAGCTCGGCACTTCGAATGGTTTGCCCTTGATAATACACTCTCGAGTGACCACTTTCCACGTGTCCTTAGACTGCAGCCTCAACTGCCCTACATGCGCCCGCGACGCTGGAAGTTTGTCCAAGCCGATTGGACACTTTTTTCGTCTCTAGCGACATTCGATGACCGTCGCTTTCCCAGCGTCGACGATGAGGTCACACATATTACCGACGTTATTCTCACAGCTGCGGAACGTTCAATACCACGCACCTCCGAATTGCCCCGGCGCCCCCCAGTTCCTTGGTGGAACGAGGCATGTCGTGATGCAATACGTGAGCGGCGACGTGCTCTCCGCGTTTTCCGCCACCATCCTACTTTGGCCAACTGTATCCGCTATAAGCAGTTCCGAGCGCGATGCCGTCGTGTCATCCGCGATAGCAAGAAGGCAAGCTGGAAATTCTTTATTAGCTCATTTAACACCTTCACTCCCTCCTCGGAAGTTTGGAGTCGGCTTCGACGGTTCTCAGGCGCGCCTAGTTTCTCCCTGGTCTGTGGGCTCACTGTCGCGCATGACACATTAGTGGACCCCGTCGCAATTTCTAACTCGTTGGGTCAGCACTTTGCTGAGATTTCGAGCTCTTCAAAGTACCCGCCAGCGTTTCTCTCGAAGAAACGTGCAGCGGAAGTGCGACCTCTTGCTTTCTCCTCTCCAAATCGCGAAAGCTACAATACTGTTTTCTCCTTGCGGGAACTCCAACATGCACTCTTCTTCTCGCTCCTCCGCCCCAGGACCGGATGGTATCCACGTCCAAATGTTGCTGCATTTATCAACCCATAGCCTGCGTTACCTCCTTCGCCTTTATAATCGAATTTGGACCGACAGTACTTTTCCCAGACGATGGCGGGAAGCTATCGTCGTTCCTGTTCCGAAACCTGGAAAGGACAAACATCTCCCCTCTAGCTATCGCCCCATTTCTCTCACGAGTAGTGTCTGTAAGGTTTTGGAGCGTATGGTGAATTACCGTTTAGCGTGGTGACTGGAATCCTGCAGTCTTTTAACACCTACCCAATGCGGATTCCGAAAGCATCGTTCTGCAGTTGACCATCTTGTTGCTCTCTCAACTTCTATCATGAACAATTTTCTCCGGAAACGCCAAACAGTAGCAATATTTTTGATCTGGAGAGAGCATACGATACCTGTTGGAGGACAGGCATCCTCCACACACTGTTCTCTTGGGGCTTTAGAGGTCGGCTGCCCGTTTTTCTTCGCGAATTTATGGCAGAGCGCACATTTAGGGTGCGGGTGAACACTACTCTCTCCCGTACTTTCTCCCAAGAAAACGGGGTACCCCAGGGCTCTGTGCTGAGTGTTGTACTGTTCGCCATTGCCATAAATCCAATTATGGATTGTCTCCTTCCTGATGTCTCGGGCTCCCTCTTTGTGGACGATTTTGCGATCTACTACAGCTCTCAACGGACCAGCCTTCTTGAACGACGTCTTCAAGGATGTCTCGATCGCCTCCACTCTTGGAGCATCGAAACCGGCTTCCGTTTTTCTCCCAGTAAGACCGTTTGTGTTAATTTTTGGCGACGTAAGGAGTTTCTTCCGCCCTCCTTACATCTAGGTCCTGTCAACCTTCCGTTTTCAGACGTCGCTAAATTCCTGGGTCTTATGTTTGACAGAAAACTGTGCTGGTCCTCCCACGTTTCCTATCTTTCGGCTCGCTGTCTGCGATCCCTCAACACCTTCCGTGTCCTGAATGGTACCTCCTGGGGAGCGGACGAGAGGTCCTTCTCCGCCTCTATCGCGCCTTAGTGCGCTAGAAATTGGATTATGGAAGCATAGTCTACTCCTCTGCTCGGCCGTCTATTCTTCGGCGTCTCGACTCTATCCACCACCGTGGATTACGTTTAGTGTCTGGAGCTTTTTACACCAACCCTGTGGAAAGCCTTTATGCCGAGACTGCTGAACCTCCGCTGTCCAATCGGCGAGCAGTCCTTCTGAGTCGTTATGCTAGCCATCTGTCTTCCATGCCTGCTAATCCAGCCCATGACATTTTTTCGACGCCTCCTTTGATGTAGGGTATGCAGGCCGCCCCTCCTCCCTACTACCACCGGGAGTCCGCTTCCGTCAACTGCTCCATTCTCTTTACTTCCACTTTCCTAAAACCTTCTTGACAACTTGGGGTACAGCACCGCCTTGGTTCCGTCCCCGGATCTGCCTGCTCCGTGACCTCTGTCGATTTCCCAAGGATGGTACCCCTTCACTTGTTTATCGTCGGGCGTTTGCTGCTCTGTGCGCACAAATGACGGACGCCACATTTATTTACACCGACGGCTCGAAAACATCGTTAGGTGTAGGGAGTGCCTATATTGTTGGCGACACCCCAAATCACTTTCGGCTTCCCGACCATTGTTCGGTTTATACTGCGGAGCTTTACGCTGTTCTCCAGGCTGTCCACTACATCCGCCGCCATCAGCGGATACAATAAGTTATCTGCTCAGACACCCTCAGCTCTCTCCTCAGTGTCCAAGCTCTTTATCCTGTGCACCCTCTGGTCCACCGGATTCAGGACTGTCTGCGCTTGCTCCACCTGGGGGGCGTCTCGGTGGCGTTCCTCCGGCTCCCGGGACACGTTGGTATCTGTGGAAATGAGGCGGCCGATATTGCAGCCAAGGCTGCAGTCTCTCTTCCTCGGCCAGCTATTCAATCGATTCCCTTCGCCGATCTACGGAGCGTTCTATGTCGACGTGTTGTTCATTTATGGCACACGCATTGGTAGACACTTACCCATAATAAATTGCGGGACATGAAAGCTCTTCCTTGTGCTTGGACCTCTTCCTCCCGAACGCGTCGTCGGGAGGAGGTAATTTTAACTAGACTCTGGATAGGGCACTGTCTTTTTAGCCATCGACATCTTTTAAGCGGCGATCCTCCCCCACTCTGTCCCCACTGCTCTCAGCTGTGGACGGTAAGACACCTTTTAATTGAGTGCCCCTATTTTAATCCGTTACGCTCCCGTCTACAGCTATCGCCTGATATATCGTCGATTTTAGCAGATGACACGCGCTCAGCCGACCGCGTTCTCAAGTTTATTAGTGCCAGTGAAATGACGTCAGTCATTTGAAGCTTTTTTTGGGGACAACCAACCCCTTTCTGTAGTGGATTTTTAAGCCTTCCTTCTGCTTTTAGTTTCTCCAATTTTATGACTTTCGTTCCCATTGCTGTTGGTTTCCATTTTCGGTTTTTTACTGTTTCCTAAGTCACAGACCGGGCGCTAATGACCATAGAAGTTTTGTGCCCGAAAAAAACTCTTGCCTGTTGCAGCTGCTCTGTGGTCTTTGTGTGGACCCCGGGTCATGTCAGCATCCTGGGAAATGAACATGTTGACATGCTGGTAAAACAGGCTGTCAGTGCACCAGCCTTGGAGATCGGCCTTTCGGAGAGTGACCTCAGGTCAGTTTTGCAGCAGAAGGTACTTCGCACCAAGGGTGAAGAATGGTGCACCCTTCCTTTACAAAAAACTTCGGGCCATCAAGGAGGCTATCAGTGCATGGTGCTCCTCTTTGCAGGTCTCTTGCAAGGACTCTCTTGTCCTCTGCCGGCTGCGCATTGGCCACACCTGGATAACTCAGCTATTTACTGTGCCGCGAGGACCCACTTTTGTTGCTGCTGTCAGCTTTGACAGTGGTCCACATCTTGTTGGACTGCCTGCTTTCAGCTCCGCTCAGGCAGACGTTTGTGCTACCTGATACACTTCCTGCACTTTCATGAAATGATGTTGTGACAGGAGCTTTAGTTTTGAGTTTTATTTATTGCAGGGGTTTTTATTGCTTGATCTAAAAGTTTGTCCTTTTTTGTGTTGAGTCTGGCATTTGGGCTAAGATTTTAGACTGGGGTTTTTAGTGCATTTCTTGGTGGTTGGCTTTCCCTTTTTTGTTTCTGTGGTCAGCCAACCACTGTCAAACTGTGTGATTTTAATGCCTTTCTTCTGGTCTGTCTGTCTTGTCCTGTGTCAGCTCCATTGTTTGTTTTTATTCTTTGTGGGTGTTTAAAGTTCATCAAAAAAGGGACCAATGGCCCTAGTAGTCTGGTCCCTTCAATCCCACAAACCGACCAACCAAATATCCATATTTCAATGGACTGTGTTAAGAATAAACTTTTTGTTTCCTTACCTAGCCAAGACAAAGATCTCTCAATGTGTGCTTCATCAAAGCAATGTAATGTGGTGGTACTCTTGAAATTGTCATTAATAATTTCTCTCTTACTGAATAGTTTAATGTAAGCACTAGTGTTACATCCCTAGTATTCAATATTTCAACTGGGATAACTGTGCTAGAGGTCATGATCTTTCTGGAAAGGAATGGTGCTGTAGGTCATGCCAATGACATTTTGAAGCATTTCAGTCTCTAATACTACCTTATGGTCAAAAAAAATCTGTAAAATGTGGTGTTAACATCAGTTACTGAAATTTGATGCTTTATTTACCTATCTTGTTAGCACACCAAACCTAGTGTAAATATGCATCTGACATTCTTCTTTTAGTGTTCAACACTGAGGTTGGTTTGCAGCAGAGTGACATTCCTCTTTTCTGTCTGCCTTCCTCTTCATTTCAACATATGTTGCATCCAACATCATTCATGACCCTCAATAGCTCCTTCTGCTATTGTTCCAATGATGTAGGATGTGCACTACAATTTTCTCTTGTTGAGATGTACCTCGAGAGACCTAGTTTCCTGTACTCTTCTAAGCACTTACTTCATTTGTTACTTTCTTTCCAGCTGACAATCATGCTTAAATAGCAGCACGTCTCCAGGGCCTCTAGCAGTCTGCTCTCTTCTCTTCCAATTTTCCAAGTTTCACAGCCATATAGGGGCACACTCAAAACAAAAGCTTTCATGATAAGTTTCCTTATTTTCAGACTGATGTTGTTGCTGGTAAGTTCGTTCACTGATTAAATGCAATTGTGGCCTTTTTATTCTGCTCACAATTTCTTTCCAGCTTCTACCATCCCTTGTGATTTTGCTTCCCAGGTAAGTAAATTCCTCCATCACTCCTCTTCCAATTCTCATTCTCAGAGGTTCATATTCTGCTCCTGTACTGCATACTATCACTTTAGTCTTTCTCTTGTTTATTCTCATTCCATATTGATTGCAAAGAATCCTTCCCATTGTTTGGAGGACTTCCTCTAGATCTTTAGTTTCCATGACAATAGCAATATCATCTGCATAACATAGCATGTGTATCTTCAGCCCATTAATTCTGATCCCCACCCCAGTAGTTTCTTAAACCTGGTCTATAGCTTCCTGGATGTAAGTGTTGAATATAAAGAGCAGAACATATCCTTGGCTTAACTTTTTCTAATATTTGCTTCTTGTTTCTGGTGACAGTCCCTAATCAGTGTCACTTCATTCTTATAGAAACTGAGTATCACATTGATGTCTTTGTACTTCATTCCACTTTTCCTCAGCACTCTCAATGTATCTTGCCAGATAATGTTATCAAGACCCTTCTCAAGGTCTACAAAGGCAATATAGGTTGGTTTATTTTTCTGTAATGGCTTTTTGATAGCGAGTCTGTGCCAGAATCGCTTCTCTTGTTCCCAATCCCCATCTGAAGCCAATCTGATCTTCACTCAGCATATCCTCCACATTCTCTTCAATTCTCTTCAGAACTATTATGAGGATTTTTGGTGCATGTGATATTAGGCATAAAGTTTGGTACTATTCACATTTTGTAGCTGCTGGCTTCTTTGATATAGGAACAATGATGCATTTCTGGAAATCTGTTGGTATATCTCCTGTGTTATTGGTTGACATAATTTTAAGCAGCATTGTTTTCATGCTGTCACCAGCATTCTTTGTTCAGCAGGGATGTCATCAATACTTGTTGCTTTGTTGTCCTGTAGTTCTTTGAGCTAGGTCAAATTCTTCTTGGAGAATGTAATCTCCCTTACCATATTTGCCTACTTGCTCTTCTCTTCCTATTACTTCCTCTGAAAGAGGTGTTATGGCATACAGCTCTATGTATTCTTTCCATCTCTTTGCCATGTCTTCACCAAACAGCGGTTTCCCCTCTTTATTTTCTAGTGTGCCTGAGTGTTTTATATATGTTAAAAAATTGATTTACTTTCTGTAGGCTAAATCAGTTTCCCATTTTGCATATTTTCTTCCACTTCCCTCCACATTTCCTCGAGAAACTTTGTTTTCTTAGTTTCTCTATTAACTAAATTCCTTAGTCTTCTGTACTCAGCTTTTCCTTATTTGTCAATTGTATTTTTGTATATTCTCCTGTTTTCTATAAGCTCAATATGTAAGTCATTTACTCTTTTCTGCTGCGTTGTATATACCAGATTTAATTTACTCCATGTTAAAATTTTTTAGCAAAGTTGTCTGTTTTGTGAGCATAGTGCTTTGCCAGTCCCTCAGTTTTTCTAGTTCCCCCAATTAAGTTTTCCTGGCTTCTTTTTTAAACATTTGAAACTGAGTGAACTTCTCATCAGGAGCAGGTTATAGTCTGCAGGTAGATAGCTCCTGCAATCTTTCCCCTGGTTCCCAAAATGTGCTTTCAGTGGAATGTCCTCAATTTGTCTCCTCAGGTCTCTAGGGGCATTCCATGAGTATCTTCTTAATTTGTGATGTTGAAAAAGTGTTAGCAACAACTAATTGGTGCCTCAAGCGGAACTTGATTAGTAGATTTCCTCCTCCATTTCCTCTTTGAAGTCCATATTTGCTGACAATTCTTTCCTTGCTGTTCTTCACCCACAATCACATTCCAGTCCCCCATGGTAACTAGGTTTTCATCTCCCTTAACATTTCTCATTGCATAACTAACTTCTTCGTATATTTCATCAGTGACTGCATCATCTTCTTTTGATGTTGGCATGTATATTTGTATTATCACAGTGGCCTTCTGTTCAGTTTAAAGTTTGACTAGTATTATTGGAGAGCTATATTGCACATATTCCTTGACATGTGAGCCATAGTTTTACCTCAATTATTCCCACTCCTCCCATTCTTGGTCTGTCTTGGTCAGTTCCGGTGTGAATGACTCTAGATTCTTCAGACCAGAAATCACTTCGTTGGGGACATCTCATCTGATACACCTAGGATATAGATTTCCAGTCATTCCATTTAAAGTTTTAGATTTTCTAGCTTGCTTCATTGAAGCAGTGTTCTCACATTCCTAGTTGCTATGTTAAAATTGGGATATTTTCCCTACACGTTCTGTCTTTTGCCGTCCCCACCCAGAGATGCAATTGGGGCAATATTTTACATCTGTAAATTTTTACAGAAGATACTAGCATGGCTTACTGCTGATGCCTGGAATAACTGTAGTTCTTTAATGTGGTTGTTTCCTGTTGCCTTCCACATCCTATACCATTGACCATCAGCTGGTTCGTCCACATTTGGAAATTTATTACCAGGGCTAGAGGGTGCCCTGCCCAGCAAATGCTGAGTTGAAGACTTACCCAGTCATCCCTCAGTCCCTGTCTGTTAGTCATCACGTGAAGTGACGTTGCCCACTCTACCACATGGAGGTATAGATTAGGAGTTTGCCTTCATTGGCTCTAGGACCTTAATGACGTTAGCCCCCTTCAGTACTGTAGAGGGTACTGTACTGTTCTCTGTCTGGATTCAGTTAAACAATTCTACACATGATACAACAAAGTACTTGTTTAGTTTCAGTGAACTTTTCCTTGGTGTAAAACTAATCTTTTAATTTGCCTCTAAATTTCTTGGCTCCGTATTGTGAGACAACTGTGGTACAAATGGTTTTTAACTAGAGCTGTTAATGTAGACCCCCTCTGTGCAAAACACTATAGATCAACTGATGCTGTCAATAACTATACCTAATGCTATGCTACTCACAAATGTCGTAAACTACATTCCAAAATCACGTACAAATTTCAGTGCTTTGCCCTGTTTGCATGCATATGCAATGCCTGTACCTTGAGAGAGAATGCAAATGTAAGGTGTCAGATTACCTTCACTAAAAATTGTAATAAATGCCTCTGATATGCTCAGTATTTGCCAGCTTCCTCTGTACAGTGTTCCACATGTTTTAATCTATAAACAGCCATGGAAAAATAAATCTGCCATGAATTTTCATGTTTCTCTTCATGAGTGGTACTGATCTTCCTGTGGTGTAAAACACAATGCTTTGATATTCTTCCAGGTGCACTCAAAGAAAGATCCAAAGCCTAAGGCACTTCAGTAATTTCCAAACAGCCCATAAAATAGAAGTAACTGATATTTAAGCTGATTTTGTTACCCTTTTCAAATACTATGCTATGCTATGGAGTCCTCTTGGAGCTATAATACTGGTGTAATTTATCTGGAGACCTGTTTCCACTTTGTTTAGCAGTCTCTGGAACATGACCAATAGTTCCTGCATGCCTTCGAACTTCATTATCTTTGGAATATGGCTCTGAAACTCAATTGAGATGTTCTGGAGATTACTTTGCTTCATTGTAGGTATGGCAACTTATCAGAGAATTCCAGTATCTGTATCATGACTTGTAACACAATTGAACATTTGTGGTACTCTCAAGTGGTCGCAAACCACTAAGCACTCCAGGTGATTACTGCTGTGGTTCTAGGTGAACAGTGAGAAATAAAATCAGGTATGGTGACAAGTCTGTAATTTATTCAGTGAGATCTGTTGTGGAGAAATCACAAAATTGCAGGTTTCAAAATTCATGTAAGTTGAAAATTTTCAACATTGTTCATAGTCACAATGAAACACTAACAATGGATACTTAATTCTCTTAGATCATAATTGCATCATTTCTTTCACTGATTTGCTGGCTTCAGGTACTTTTTCTGTACTAACGTAATGGTACGAGACAGAAATCTTTAACTTAAGTTGGCACAATGTATTAAAGGAAAAATTGGTACATGAGGGACATAGTGTAAATGGTAATTCTAAGGTTGCAAATCAGTCTTGAGGTCATATATGATAACTTCATTAAAGTGACTTGCCAAAAGTTTACATGCAGCAAACTTTTGTATAAATTGCTTTTGAATATTTGGCCATAAGAAGTATTTTTTGTGATTAAAGTTCTTAAACTTAAGCATCCCTGCTACACCTCACCAATGATGAAAAGTCTGATAAGCCAGCTTCCTATAAACTTTCTTACTACTGTATATTTCAAATTTTTTAAATTCTTTCATCCAGTATTTCTGAATAGTTTGGCACATACACTCAACTAACACACTACCTTTGAATTAAAAGTGGATGCACAAAGCAATGGTTGAAAAATTATGAATTGGAAAACTTCACACATTCTGCAACATTCAAATGGTACTAAAAGTTTGGTTGTGTGTAGGCTACAATGGTTCCATTAAAGAAGAAATGTGGCCCAGGTTATTGTTGCATACAAAATACAGTATAAGCCTTATGACCCACCAGCTGTACCTGCAAAGATGTGAATTGTGTAATGTTATGTAAACAGGAATATAGGAAAAAAGGTATCAACTAGAATGTTTACAAGGCCTATAAGCTGTTAGGTATATTTTGGTAAAATTAGCAGTTTTTAGCAAATACAAGTAAAATTCAGGTTTGCAGTTACATGCACTTACATTCTTACAGTGGTATGTTTACATATGTCTAAATATTAATTACATATATTCAGTTTACAATTATTAAAGACTGCTTAAAGCAACAGGATACTACTATACTTGTTTGTTTAAATGTGTAATTATTATTTTATGGTTATTTTACTGACAAATAGTCAAAGCTCTAAGTACATTTATAATTTCTTTGGCATAAAATAGGTAACTATAGATACAGAGGCTGCAGGCTGTCATGTTAGGTGATACGAACTGACTTTCACAGGTCTCTCTGGAACCTAGAACACATTGGAAAGTAAATTCTTGACCATTTCCCCATGACAGCATTTCATATTGGCTTATAAGTAGAAGAAAGCATAAAACAGGTATATTATGAGGTGGTTATAACTGATGTTCAGATACTCAGATGTCCCGTGTAAGCTTTAATTATTTACACTGGAAAAAAATTTAGTTTTGACCACCAGATGGAAATTTGGCACTGTGAATGAAATGTATTGAAATGTTTCCATGTGCTGTGGATGTGAGCAGAAAAGGTTAAAAAAATCAGAAAGGTATAATGCTGACTTTATTCCCCACTACATACATGTTCAACTTAAGCACTGGATATATGCTGCATCCATAAAATGGTCATCTTGTAGCAGTCTTGGTGGTATCTGAGCAATGTGTTCCTGTTTTGATCAGGTAGACTAAATGTGTTCTCAGTAAAAACATTTTAGGAAATCCCAGAGCCAAATCATACGGATGCAGGTAATCTGGCAGACCATGCATCTTGGAAACACTGATCACAAGTTTGTGGAAGATTGCTATAAGCAGATCTCTCACTGGGTGAGCAACATCAGATATTGCCCATCTTGAATGAAAAGTGGTTTCCACACAGCTGTTCTGTTCCAAAAAATGATTCATGTGCTATAGTCTCAATGTGCAGACATCACAGGACACCTGACAGGCCCTGTGTGTAGTCACTTCAGACAGGGAATACAGGTGCTTGTGAATACACACCAGTCATACTTTGTATGGCAAGTGAAACAGCTCTTTGTGCAGAACATACAGTTCACAGTACCCAAAATTTAGCAGTGCTGTGTATTCACTGTGCCCTGTAGTGAAAAATGTGCCTCATCACTCCATAGAATATTTCCCAGCCATATATCAAACTTCAGTCTGTGCTGCCAACTGAAGAGCAAATTGCTGCAGGTCATGGTTTCACTTTGTGCACAGTATAGATGTTGTACAGATATCAGTGTAAACCAGCCATTGAAACTTTACATACTGTTGAGCATGGATGGACAATTGTTGACACTGCATAAGCACTAACATGTGCTGAATGGCAAGTTACAGCAACAGCAACCTCATCCTCATTGTCCTCCAGGATAGGATGCCTTCCCCTTACTGACACCACACAAAACTAACATATGTTTGTCTTATCTTCTTCAAACTGTTAAATATCAGGTTGCTCCTCACATTTCAGTTGTGATACTATCCCCCAGCAATCGCAAGTCAAAGTAATTTCATTCTCATTCACATTTTGTTGTTCAGAGATTGAAATAAAGTTCTGTTTGTCATGTTAATAAATAGCTGGTTAACCATATACCAGTGATAAGTCTTCTCAATTACTTCTCTATTGTAATATTGAAAACTTTGTAAGTTTTTGTTTGTTACCAGTTTCACTATGTAATACCTCTGCACGTGGTTTAAGACTTCAGAAATTACTTATGTAAACAACCTACCTCGTTAAATCACAGAACTGCCTTTTGGTGTCCCATAAGTTAGAAATATTTATCCCCCAACAGTTGATGTGAGGTCACAAAAGTACAAATATATACACCTACTTCACAGTAGAATAAAGGTGATGAATGTGTAGCACTATTCATTTTAATTTAGTTCTAATTAATTTTCTTTCATATACCAAGTTATATTGTGGTAGCAACCATACTAAAGTCCACAGTTGTTCCCATAACTGATTTTTTAATCTTAGTAATAAGTAATTGTCATGACATTTAAAATGGCTGAAATGTGAAACACCTCTCACTTACAGGAAGCTGTGTGCTGCTTCCACAACCAGTCTTACATTTTGAGTCTCCAATATTCAGAGAATTTATTAGGTTCAATATTTTGCTGATACTGAGTTAGCTAATATTGTAATTAGGGTTGTATGTTTACAATATTACTCCTTCCTTATCCTCCAGCATTTCAACAAAAGTTGCTTCCAAACACAGCAACTGTATACAATTTTAACATTACAAAAGTCCACCTCTGTGAATAACACAGAATTATGGAATGAGCCAAATGTGAAGGCGCCTCATGAAACAATCTGTAGTTCTTAGAGATCCTAAATTCATGGTTAGAGATGCAAAAATTGGTTTAAACATTTGAAACCAGGATTTCTTGAACCTGTGATACACTTTGGTTTGGGTCAGTTTGCCCAGACGTTTTTAAAATAAGTATTAGATATTTAAATTTTCAGCTCTGTGACACAGATGGAGGTTTTGCTGAAACTTGTCCAACAAATAAACTCAGATACATACACCCAAGTCAACACTTGGCAAAACATGTTGATTAAACCTTTCCCCTTCCAGAGCATTCATGAAGCCCAGAAATTTGACACAATAACATCAGTTAAAATTACAGAAGACATGACAAGTGACAATCTTCTCATACTGTTTCCAACCACAATACTCATAGACCACCACCAAAAGCAGTGGACAACTGATTATATGGCTGCAAACAGGGCACTATGAAGAGAGACTGACATTCTGCATGTCGGTAAGACATGCTCATAAGTAACAGTGGAAAACATGAACTGGTATGGATGCAGCCATACTGCTGAAAAAATTTGAAAATGTAGGTATACTGTTAGTGTGACAAACCAATAAAGGAATAAACAATTTAGTGGGAAATTTAAATGACTAAAAATTGATGTGAAACATCTTTGGAATCATATATACACAAATGCAGTAAAATTTCAGTAAAGAGGCAATGGGCCAATGCCTGTAAACAGCTAGACTTTCATGATGGGTGCAAGTTAAATATTGGTTAAAAGAAGAAACTATACCATTGGCATAGAGGATGAACACATGACCCCAAATGAGACAGCCACCAATTGACCCAAAATCTTACAGAAATCAAACTGCTAGATTTCATAAGAAATATTTGAAACAATTTCACACCCACAAAATTTACTGTCACAACCTATCAGTAAGCAAACAAGCTGGTCTGCAAAAACATTCATGCATGACCTGTTAACATAAATACAATAAAATGTCATGCACTGTGCCCAAGCTCGCTCTCTAGGTGTAGTGTGCATTAAACAATTTCTAATACAAAGGAGTCGGGAATACTGACACAAACTCACATGGAAATTACTGAAAGACAGTGCAGAATATATGTTGATGGTGCCACCACATATGCCTTTATATCACAATCAGGTGTAGTGCAGGGGAAGCCATCCTGGGTTGAAATCTAGACTGGAGCAGTGCCAGTTATGGTGATCTCTATTGCTCATGTTGCCAACACCTAAGTTACATTTCACCAATGGGTGGATAGTTACAGAGGTAAGGAAAGCAGCACTGCATTTCTATGAGCAGTAATGAAATTAATAATCTTCTTTGGCAAATGCATTTGACACTTCCTCTGAAAGGTGGTGATTAGGGTAGACCTAACAGCAGAGCTGAAAAAAATCACAGTGCCAGTGAAACTACTAACTTAAGAGCTATAGTTCTTTTTGATTAGAATTATATTTATTCTTTGACTTCAGACAGATTAACTAAAAAATCTTTTTTCAGTGACATTTCCTGCTCATGTTCAGACTGTGAGTTTGAAGACCGGATAAAAGGAAAGAGGCAGCGAGCACCAAAGAAAGAGCCTGAAGTTGTGATGAAATTTAATGGAATTTACACACCTGATTAGCACTGTCAAAATTTCAAACTACATTTTTAACTTGAATTTTTAATCTTTAAAGTTTCACTTTTATAAGAATTGATTTTTGTTTCGTTCACTAGCTTCAGATACTGATATTTTTTTACTGCAGTTTTTATAATTTTTGTCTGAGCTAATTTTAAATATAAAATACTTAAGCTTTAGCAAGCATTCTGCAAATTTTACATTTTCAGTAGTGTTTTGGAAATACTGTGCACAATAAAGGTTGTATGAACTAAGTTCTTTGAGTTCTGAACTGATACCTATTTGATTTTTATAACAATCAGTTAAGTTCTGATCAGTTATATGTAGGGATGTGGAATTTACATTTCTGCAGTTCATATTTGTACCTTCATCATAAGGTGTGCTTAAGCTTCTAGTGAAAGGTATGTGTGAAGACAGAGAATCTCTCCTGAACATTCCCTACGGTGAAGTAGATTGGTATTCCTTGAATTTACAGCAAAAATAGCCTTTATCTCAGGAATCATGTGAAGATCATTTTGAAAAATGGTTGACAGTGCTGTGTTCTTGGCCAGGTGAGCAAATGAAATGCAGGGTAATTAAAAATCTGGAAGGTTCTGCTGTCAGATAAAGCCATGTATCAGCTGTTGTGGTCTGTGGTCTAAAATGTGACACGCGCACGCACAGTCATGGTCACATATAGCACCTGCATGCAGTCAATGGTTTAAGGAAATGATACATGTTGATCTACTGTAACATGTGCATTACTTCATTTTGAACAGCTGTCTGAACTGTACTGAGACACTTAATTTTTCAATTTATAAAATTGTATTTACTCTTCAGCTGAATAAACTTAAGAATTCTTGGTTCAAAATATTGGTGGAGACACTGAACTTTCGATGCTTCTGAAATAACTGCTTTCAAACAGTAGGTCAACTGAAAGAACATGAAGTCTTACAGTACTGCCCAGAATGAAATCTATGCTGTTAGTTTAGTATGCCTGTTCTTGTAGAGTAGAAATCTAATTTTAAGTCCTCCTGATAAGCTCTGGGTCATTCGGGGTACAATTATTTCTCATGGATATTAAGCAAGCTGTATCAACTTTCTCTGCTGCTTGTCTTGTGCACAAACTACCAGCCATTTCACAGGAGAGTTTGTCTGCTGTCCAAGCATTATTTTATACAGGTAATTTCCCTGTGTTACTAGTGGGTTTTTGTGTGTGTGTGGTACACTATCCTGTAGTGCAAAGGGTCAAGGAAGCTTTCACTTCATCACTGTTGATGGACGCATTGTGGTGTTTATGTAGGTTCCTGGTCACACCACTGATAAATTGACTTGTTGATGCTACTGCCAAGCCTGCAATCCTTCAACCTTGGCCTGCTAGTTCTTTCATTCCCTCAGATTTGTGTTGCTCTATCAGCAGGTGGCCATTTTGGCATCACCACTGGTCTTCCCTTTAAGGGAACAAGCTCTGTGGGATTAAACCTCTCACCAGATTTGCTAATATCCTCTTGGCCCTCTTGCCATCATGAGATCATTTTAGTTAGGTTGCACATTGGGCACTGTCTTTTTAACCATCACCATGTGATAACCCTTAAGTAGTGAGGTGATTTTTATGTAATCTGCACCATGAGATGTGATCTCTGGGACCCCTGTGTGTAAACTGAGATTTAAGGCAAAAATAATTTAAAATTTTAATTAATGCCATATAATACGTATTTTCACAATTACTGTTGTTAAAATGCTTCTAGCTCATTTTATTGCATTAAACAGTCCGCAGCATTTTACTATTTATCACACAAAAGCACACAATTTTGTGTGGTTTTTCAAATAGTACACTTAAATACTCAGAGTACTGTATTTTACATTCTGGAAGATTGTACAATCTCTTTAGCAAATAAATTTCCAAATAAAACTAAATTCCAGAGTTTTAATTTGCAAATAAAAATTCCATGTGATGGGTACAGTCTCACATTGACATTAATTGCTGGGACTAAATTTATCACCACTCAGAACACATTAGATTCTAACATGCATTAAGTATTTCATTGTAGAGACAGATCTTCATAACTTTCCTGAAGTTCATTCCTCTGAATGATATCCCTGTTAGATAACAGAACTGTGATCACTGGCTAATGATATCGCAGTCCCTCACTTTTCCATGATCTATATCACTGACACCTTCTTCCACAGATTGACTCACAATTTCATCAAACTAAGGAAAGTTAAAAAATGACAATTGTATCAACACATTTTGACCTATGTGGTACTGTATTGAAGAAACCAGGTATATAGTTCACAAGGTATGGTCTAAGACTCACACCTATCAATAAACATGTCAACAATAAACACAGTAGCACACTGGACTCACATTTGGGAGGATGATAGTTGAATCCCGTGTCCAGCCATCCTGATTTAGGTTTTCTGTGGTTTCCGTAATTCGTTCCAGGCAAATGCCAGGATGGTGCCTTTGAAAGGGCACAGCAGACTTCCTTCCCTAATCCGATGAGATGAATGACCTCGCAGTTGGGTCTCTTCCCTCAACCAATTAACACAGCAGGTGATAATGCAACTGAAAACAAAACATTGTAGACTTGGCAATTTAAGGAGGGTAGGGTGAGTATAGCAGCATTCCACAGCTGGCCTTGGAGAGAGGGAGTTCAAAAATTGTTGTGCAGTCTGAGAGACCACACTTAAGGGTTAGAGATCCCCCATTGCTTCATGCTCATTGTCCTCTACTGGTGATAGTGCATTTCCTGGTGAAGTGCCTTTTTGTTTTTTAACAACTTAAGTTCTCAATTAGGTTTCTGAGTTACTGCTCATTTTAGTGAACATGCAGGCCATTGAGCACATTTTACTACTTACCCATTTTAGCAATATGGTGTAGGACATTTAATCTTCAGTTAGACCTTTCTCTTTGGAGTATTTTAGACCTCTTAAAGTCCATGTTTTTAGCTGTCTTTCCCTGTCGATTGGGTTTAACAAGTAGTTTAACTCTTTCATTTTTGTGTTCTGCAGTTCTGACATGGGTGCGTATGACACTAGTTGCTGTACCCTAATACAAAACTAACAAAATAAAGTTAGTCTACAAATGTGGTATTGTAAGTTACTTCATGCAACTGTCCTATTTTAAACCATACATCAGTTTTAACAATAAAGTAACACTTGTGTACCTACATGTGTGAAATTATTTTCCTGTAACTTGGCTCCAGCTTGGCTCCAACATGGCCACATAGTATAAAGTTTACTGATAACTTTATATTTCCTGTAGTGTAGACTTCAGAGCATGACATATGGGGTCAATGGAGCCAGGATGACAAAAGCTGTAGAAGCATTCACCAAGAATGGATGTCAGATTATAAGGCAGGAAAAGTTTACCATTCCACAAAGAATTGTCAGAATGTTAGATCTTGGTTTGAAACCAAAGCTAAGTTGGGTGAAAGTTTACTTTGTCTAAGGAACAAAATGCTAAACAGTTCATGAATAGTAAGGTTGGCCAAAGTAGGTTATCAAATAATCAAAAATAGAAGGCTGTGTGTAGAGATACTGTAAGAAGAAAGTTTGTGTCCAGTAGATTGCAAGACACAGGTGACAAACTTTTAAAGGATAATTCTAAAATTTCTATCAGGAAATGTCTTAATTTGGCTAGGGCAGAGATTCAGTAAGGTACTTATTAAAGACAATTCTTTAAAAAGTTAATGGTTGTTGAAGGCTTGACCTTTTTGGAAACCATGACTTTCCAAGGTGGATGAGGCAGGTTGACGGCTGAATTTGCATGAGGGATCAGTAGCACTTGCAAAGACCAGAACAAGCAGAGTATTCAGAATTGACTAATTACCAGTGATCATAGGAAAATGAGGGTTCTCTGAGAGTTTAGGAGCTGCTATTCCTCCAATTGTATTCGAAGCAAAATGAAATGAGAGCTTGCTGATGTACCTACAGGCTGCTTGCTGCTTGACAGAAAAGGGATCAATGAGAGATTTGTCAGTCTGTTTATTGAACACTTTAAACTGATAGTTGGTGCTGAATGATTTTTGATGGAGCTGAAAGATGCTTATCTTACATAATAGTGGTGACAAGACCTGTATGTGGTAGTTTCATACCGACTTTCTTCACACTAATGATGGTTTGCAGCCACTCACAAGACAGTATTTCATTCATTCGGAGAGCAGGATGATCAATAAACCAGGAAGTTCTGGCACAGTATTTATGAGAATGCTTTGGAAAAGTTTCTGTAAATTTTGGGAAAAAGCCATGATAATATCTATTACATCTGGGTTTAAAACTAGCGGATTGCATCTGTTCATGATGTGATCTTGGAAGTTACATTTGCACCAAATGTGGCTTCAAAGTAAAATGTGCTGCAGCTTCAGAACCTCTGTCAACATAAACTCCACAAAAATCAGTACACACTTCCTTTACAGAGCTGTGATTTCAGGTGTGTCAAATAAAAATCTGTAGAGTAAAGAAGCTAGGGCACAATTTAAAAAGCTACTTTCTTAAACTTGAATAATCCTGAAATTGATGCACTCAGCGTGTGGCTGTTAAATCAGTGTATCTATTGAGAATATTATGACTGTAAACAGTGTGACTCATTGTGGGGCCAAGTGTAATGCACAGGGGTGCAGTGTAAAAAGTATGACAAACTACATTAATGTTGACATAACTGCAGTTACTAAATGCCTTGAGAATACAGGCTACATTTAAGTGACAAAATACATATTCAGAATCTTCATTTTACAATAATCACTGGAGATTAAATTTTTAGACAGACCTTAAATTTAAGGCATTTGTGCTTTTTGTTTTTTCCAAGCAAACAAGTTTGGTAAGACCATTATATATTTTCTAACATGTCACCTGTGGGGGGAAATAAGTGGATTCTTGTCCACCTGTACCCTACCCAGACAGAGAAACATCAGTCACCATCACTTGAACAAAAGGGTGAACAGTGTACTTCCCATGGCAATCTACTAAAACATAATCGTCTTGAACAACTGGCAAGTTTTCTTCTTCTTTGTCCTTAGTATGACCTATATGTCCAGTGAGTAATCTAATGGGTCTCATATTTTATCTTTAACTGTTGTAGGCAAGTCATTCTTTTAAAAGCACTTTATGATTTAATTTCTTTCCTGTTTAATTTTCTGCCATTTTGAATGGTTTTTCAAACACCTCTTCAACTGTTATACCTGTTGCAATTCAACTCAATCCCCTCCAATTTGTTTCTGTTGCTCATTCCTCCTCCAGCTTTATGGATCTCTCTGAAAGCATCAGGACCCACAAAACTCGGGCATGGTGGACCTTCCTCTAGTGGTATATTGGTACGGTGGTCCTGTGACTCAATTTGAACCTCACTGGCTCCTAGAGCGGGACTTACAGTGTATCACCATCTGTCACAGGAACTGCAACTAAAACATTGATGAGATGTCAGGAATACTGTCAGTGTACTATTAATTCCTCTAGCGGCACACACTTTCCTTGGAGTTTGTACTGTTGCATCAGTCTCATCCAAATTGAAAATCCCTGTCACCAAAGGCAGTAATAAGATTGAAAACATGCTTCAGGTCACTGAAAAAGATTGACAGTTCACTGAATGAAGTCACTCTTGATAAACTATATTGTGGATGTCGCAGGCTAAAGTTTGGCTGGCCTTATCTGGAAGTGCAGGGATAACCTACGTCAGCCATATTTTTTCCGTCCATTTTCTTGGGACGTCTAGCTCTGATACTGAGCCATTTCAGTGCCAAATGCTGAACTTCTACATTGTCAAGGCCATATCACATTCGAGCACATTAATGATGTATCCTCATAAAGAATACTATTATCAGAGAACATTCACTGATGACATTCTGGACACATGAGAATGATTTTACTCTTCTTCACAAATGTAGAATAAACTGAAATACTGTGTAATCTAAATTATTTCCTATTTGTTTCGTGAAGTGCGTATTTAGTTAAAACAAATGATCAAAAGACATTTTACCTGGAAAGAGTCCTATAACTGGCACTCTTGACAGCAGTTGCCTTGTAAAGACTACTTCCAGAAAGTACCAATTCAACAGCAGCCCTCCTATTATCCTCAGTAAAGTGAACATTGTTCCTTATGCTCTTCTACAAACCATGCTGACAATCTAAAACTGATATCCTTACTTAAGAGTGCTCATTCAAATTCTGTTTTTATTTTAGTATATATTATTAGAGGCACATAATTGTTTTGAACATAATGGAAGTGCAATGTAATGGTGCTACACTGTGCCCAACAGGGAAACTATATTTCGTAAGTTTTGAAAAAAGTCCTAAACATTACAAATTTTAGTAAATGCAATGATACGCATGTATGACTATCAATCATACTTGGTATTAAACCAGTTCTTTGTTATAAACATCAGAATATTCGACGGACAAGACTCAAGAACTGAATGCCTCGTGCAAGCTGTTAAACATGTTACTCGGAAAGACTGGCCCTCCTGGAACAATTTCTCAGGAAGACAGCAACAATAGTGATATACCTCAGTATTTGTCAGGCATGAAAACTGAATGGCCAACAGCAATGTGCTTTCAAATGTTGTGGATGTGCTTCCGCTGTCTAAAAGAGGTCATTGGCCAAAAAATCATTCTCATTTAGGAAAAAAATTCAAATGTCCCACATAAACAAGATACATAAAGTTCTCCATACCAGACGTCTCACTGTGTCACTGTGCAGCAATCTGCCCCCAACAGTCAGCTGTGCTGCACGATTGCCTACCTCAACTGTTCCATGCAGTTATAACCAGTAATTGGTGGTTGGGTTGTTTGGTGGTTGGGTTGTTTGGTGGTTGGGTTGTTTGGTGGTTGGGTTGTTTGGTGGTTGGGTTGTTTGGTGGTTGGGTTGTTTGGTGGTTGGGTTGTTTGGTGGTTGGGTTGTTTGGTGGTTGGGTTGTTTGGTGGTTGGGTTGTTTGGTGGTTGGGTTGTTTGGTGGTTGGGTTGTTTGGTGGTTGGGTTGTTTGGTGGTTGGGTTGTTTGGTGGTTGGGTTGTTTGGTGGTTGGGTTGTTTGGTGGTTGGGTTGTTTGGTGGTTGGGTTGTTTGGTGGTTGGGTTGTTTGGTGGTTGGGTTGTTTGGTGGTTGGGTTGTTTGGTGGTTGGGTTGTTTGGTGGTTGGGTTGTTTGGTGGTTGGGTTGTTTGGTGGTTGGGTTGTTTGGTGGTTGGGTTGTTTGGTGGTTGGGTTGTTTGGTGGTTGGGTTGTTTGGTGGTTGGGTTGTTTGGTGGTTGGGTTGTTTGGTGGGTGGGTTGTTTGGTGGGTGGGTTGTTTGGTGGGTGGGTTGTTTGGTGGGTGGGTTGTTTGGTGGGTGGGTTGTTTGGTGGGTGGGTTGTTTGGTGGGTGGGTTGTTTGGTGGGTGGGTTGTTTGGTGGGTGGGTTGTTTGGTGGGTGGGTTGTTTGGTGGGTGGGTTGTTTGGTGGGTGGGTTGTTTGGTCTACAGATAGCTTCTCACTAAAAAAGGAATTAGTTATGAATCGTGAATAATAAAGTATATAGTACCATATGTACAATTTTCTTTGAATAAATGTCATGCTGAAGATCAAAGTTTTAGTACTTTTTTGTATACGGAATGTGCTATCGTATTATACTTTAATTTATATAGGATAAACTGTTTTACTTAATGAGTGTTTTGCTATAATAGTGAGATGCTGGAACCAATTATGCATGCTATGGGAGGTTCCTTTGTGAATTTCTGTGAAGTTATTTCTCAACCCCACACATTTTACAAATCTTTGATTCAGTTAGACAAAATTACTTGCAAAATAAAAAATATTTTTATAACATTTTGATACCCAGCTAGTATGAGAATGATTAAAACGAAGTCGTTTAGCAAACACTTCATCTTTTTTATAATTCCTTCTACAAGATACGTATCTCGAAATTTTGTTTCTTGTAGTTTGTACTTGTAAAAATTTCTGTTCATTTCTTTCTCCATCCAATGCCTTTAATTTATATGTGACTGGGTTACAACAAATAACACCTTCAATTTCAAAAATTTCTGTTGGTTGATTAGATGCATAACCTTTTTTAAAAATTCCTTTAAGTTTAATGATTCTGACCTGATCACTGACTCTGTATTTTGGCTTTTCGTTAGATACAAAGCCATCTGGCTTATTTTTTCATTTACTTCTATAGCCTTCCTTTTTATTGTTGAATGCTTTGTATTATTGCATTAATCAACCAATTTTGCTACTGTTCAATCCATTTATAATTTCCTTGTAAGTAAAATTTTTCCACATTTTTTCTTTTAATGTTCTATTAAATCTTTGAACAACATATGCTTTTAATTCTGTAAACGTTCAAGAGTGATTATTGCTATAGTTTTGCATAAGTTCTTGAAATTCTTTATTATAAAATTCTTTTCCATCATCTCTTGTAAATTTTTTGGAGTTCACTCGCTAAATATTTTTTCATAAGTACCAACTACATTTTTACCTGTTTCATCTTTAACAGGAATAGTCCAGGCAAATAGTTACAAGACATCAGTTACAGTTAATAAACGTTTGTATATTTTATTTATGTTTGAAATTGCTCTTAATTTTCAAGAATACACTTAAACTAGATCAGCTGGCCATAAATCATATATACCAAAAGAAACAATTTTTCTAATTGGTTTATGTAGTTCCTCAATAATTTGTTAATGATATTCAGAGCATCACAAACAGAAATTTTAACATATTTACTCTTTCTAGTTTTACATAATGTACAAATTCCTCTTTGGCGGCGACAAGTATCTAAATTTTCTGTGCTTCAAACACCATTTACAGTTACCCATTTGTACAGATCAAAATTAATTAGATTTTAAATTATTTCACCAAATATAATTAACATTACATCTACTGGTACAGCTGTAATTGTATCTTTTAATCTTACATTTAAAACATTTGATTTTGTGAACCATTATTGATTGATTACCATTACTTCATACAGCTTGTCGGATACAATTACTTCAACATCAGAATCATTAAAATTCAAATCTTTGTTTATATTCTTACCAACAACAACAATTCTCTTAAGCTTGAACTCCATCTCAAGTCATAAAAGTAAATTCAATTACTTGACTCTCATGTCCTATATTTTCTAGTCAGTTACATCAGTCTAAAGGCAATGTAAAAATTATATTCATGGTTTTGATCTCTTCATCAAGATGTTATAGTAGTATTTTTTTTACAATCATATTGACCAACTAGGATCACATTAACAAATTTAGTTCCTTTTCTTCCTTTGTTGTTGTTTCTTGTTTTTTCCAGTATTCCCTCATTTTCTCCACGTGAAGTCTGTTCCTTTCTTCTGTCCATGTTTCCGATTTTTCATTTCTTCTGCTTTGAAAGTCTTCCAGTTCAGTATTTTATTTTTAAAAGTTTCTTTCTACAGTATAGTACAGGAGACTACAGTTTTTTGGACATATATTCAGAATGGATAACAGACTAACCAAGCGGATATTCACATTACTCAATAGCTACAAATCCAAGCCAGTGTGGTTCATAGAGACTGAAAAGGAAATTGAAAATGCTAGAGTTACAATAGACACAATAGAAAACAGAACACATTTCAGAAAGGCAGTCCAAAAGGCAGAATTTCAGGAGGGAAAGAAAATAACTAGATGAAAGTGGACTCAAGAAGAAAGGGAACAACACTCTAAAAGGATGAAGGAAATTTGGAAACTGAAGAAATCTAATACAATGAAGAGTAGCCAAAGTTGATTCATCGTATCCTCCAAATTGGTTATTCGAAAGAAAAAAAGTTTCTTTCTGCTATTTCCGATTCTTTGATGTTGTTTCTTTCTATATATTTCCTTACTTCTGTAATCCATGGTATTGTTGTTTTCTTCTTCCAGAAATATAGGAGTATTTGTTTTGTTAGTATACTTACATCAGTTTGGTAGAGGTGTTCAAAAAGGTTAATCTTTGGCAATTGTTTCAAATATTTTCTCTATATTTTTGTAGAGCTCCTCATTACTTTCCAACCCATTATTTTTCTCATAATCCTTCTTTCCAGTACCGTGCATTTACCCATCTTATAGTTCATCATTAGGCATTCAGATAAATATAAACATTCTGCTGAGGTGAAGGGACAAGGAAGGGAGGTAGGGAGGTAAGACTGGTTCTAAGCCACTTAGTCTACATCAACACATTGAAATGAAGGTTGAGTGATGACCTCAGATGTTCAGTCCCATTGTGCCCTGAACCATTTGAAGGTTTTTTTTCCGATAGTTGTGGGATGTTATTACAGTGTTTCACTCAACGACTGTGATATCACTTTCAAATGCTAGAGCACAGCAATCATTCGTCCTCTTCTTGCAGGTTTTATTCGGCAAATCTGAATTTCGGCCAGTGCCCAGCCATTATCAATGCATCATTCTATCATGTCAATGAATGTTCTAATTCATAAGTCCCCTATTCTGTAGGCTTCTGTCACAGTTCTTTCAAGACAAGTAGTCTTGAAAGGACTGTGACACAAGCCCAAACAACAGGGGACACATATATTAGATCATGCATTGATATGATAAAATGGTGCATTGAAAACAGCTAGGCGCTGGCCAAAATCTAGATTTGCTGAGTAAAACATGCAGGAAAAGGATGACTGATTGCTGTGCTCTATCGTTTAAAAGTGTTTCATCTTCCTGTAACGAAGACTGGGATGCACTAGTAACACAGTTGTTGCCTTTTTTAAAGTGCTTCCTTATAAGAGGATTGTGTGTCTCTCCTCCTAAGACATACTGGTACCACTCAGAAGAAAAACATGTCTATCCAACCCAGAATTTTCTCTCATTATTAATTATCTTATTGTTGTTCGGTCCTGCCAGCATTATTGGTGAAATCTTCTACTCACCATAGTGTGTGTAACTTGCTAGCTCAATGTACGTTTAAAGACAGTTGGATGGTGTCAAGTGTTTATTTTGTAATTTATTCAATGCAAGATCCAATGTTCCTTTGTTTTAGTAGTTATTGTAACAAGAATAAGTTCAGACAACGAATGAGAATTTACACTTAAGTGGAGATTTCATGGGTTTAGTACTATAACCACTATTTGTACTGTCACAGTATTCGTTTTAAAAGCACATCCTTTATACAAAGTGAGGTGAGGTGAGGTCAGTCAGTACAATATTCGTTGTAGCAAGCATAACAATCACACCTGTAGAATACACAATGGTAATACTTTATGCAGAAAATGAGTGTTCATGTTTATTCAGTCACTTTTTCTTTAAATAAATGAGCTGACATTACTGCAGTTGAGCTACTAATAATGACAACACTTTAGGCATATGTGCAGTGTGTTACTCCACAACGAGCAAGTGATCCATGTAAAATTACTCCACTGTCTATTGCTCTTCCGTCTGTTCAGCAGGAATCTCATCCTTCCACAGTATACAAGAATGCACATAACGTTGTAATTTAGTACAGTGATGTCTGAAACCTCTACCAGGTAGCCTTCAGATAGTTTTCCTGAAGTAGAATAAACGCCAGGGACGATGGATTATAACCGCATGCAGGGGTGCAGACTAGTGAGTTTGAGGCACTGCTCTCCACTTATTGGGGGGAGACCGGCGCATGGAGGTCTATGTGTACAAAGGTCTAAGTGTGTCTCATTTACATGCGACATATTATTTCAGTGATTTTTCTACATGAGACTGATTTTACTATGCTGGGGGACATCTTTCAGTGTCGGCATATCCAGAACTTTTGAAAACACACCACTATTGATTGCTTAGTTTTTCATCCATGACGAATAGTCATGTACTTCGCTGTTCCAGGGAGGCCAGTTGTTTTGAGAAATTATTCCAAGGGGGAACAATTCCTAGAAATATGTTTAGTGGCTTGCAGGAAGTGTCTGTTCTTGAGTCTTTCGTCCATCTGTGACTGTTTTCTGCAGACCAGTGACAGCACATCACAGCCAGCAGATGGATTGCTTTCTACCACTAGTGACAAGATAGAACAGACCCATAAAATTGGTACGGAGGGAGTAGGGGAGGTGGGAGAGGAGGTAAGACTGTTTCTAAGTTGCTTCGTCTGTAAGCACAAATTGAGATGAATACACGTGCAGCTGCCGTCACTCTCTCCTGGCCAGATCTTTTGGCTTCAGTTTTTGCGGTGATTGTGTTATTACAATTATTTTCTCAATTCTTAATGAATGTGTTGCATTATAATTCATTGTTTACAAGTGGTGTTTTTCACAGTAATTTCGATGTGTAATTAGAGCAGTGAAGCCTTTTTCCATCAGTTGTGGTAGCGTGTATTGGACTTCCTACACTGCAGAAATAGTTTGCTGTCCTATCCCATCTTACCATGCATGCATGCACAAGTTCCTCAGCAGCTATTTCACTCTGTATCGGCATGGGGGCTACTGTTCCTACACTTCAGTGATATTTTGCTATCCTGTTCCTTCTGGCCATGTATCTGTGTAGGTATACATTTGCAAATCAGTGGGAGGCAATTCTTCCGGCAGGGGCTGTAGAACAGTTCCCTGCCAGTTTCGAGTGATATTGTGGATTAGGGCTCGCCACAAGGTCGAAATACATACACGCGACCTGAAGAGGTAACAAAACGCTTTTCAAGTAACCTCAGTTGAGCCCCATACAGCAAGGAGAGCACCTCTGGCTCATTCAGTCTGGGATAGTACAGTATGGCGAAGTTGTCTAATGCACTGTGGATTGACCGACCATTTCAAAAACATGAGCAGCTCCTGCACAGGCAGTAGTCTCTCTGGGTTGCGAAATGCATCCTCAGTTCATTCTGCTGAAAAGTATTCCCCCTATCCTTAGCCATTATCACTTATTTCCATTCCTCATGTAGGAGGCTATGGACCCAGGCCTCAGCTGTATACTTACAAGTAATACATTTATTAAACTCTTTCCTGTCCAAAACCAACATCTTGACAATTTAACACGTTTCCCAACAACTTAATTGATTAACTTAATTAATGTTTCAATAAATAGGCAATATATTGATAGAATTTACCGCTTATTTCATATCAAGACATCCATTTTCCACGAGAGCGTTTTAAGCAGTTATTTATTTGAATTTCAAACAACAAGGCTGTAGGGTAAGTCTCAGTTCGGTTTCCCCACCAAAATTTAAGAAATTATTCCAGCAGGACCCCCCCCCCCCCCCACACACACACACACACACACACACACACACACACACACACACACACACACACACACACACACACACACACACACACACACACAAATGAATACAATTCCCAAGACAGTACCTTAAGTTCTTCCTCTCCATCAGCTCAGAACAAGCAGTCTTTTTCCTGCATTCAAAAGTGGGGGAGGGGGGAGGAGTGGTGATGGTGACATCGACAGTGCGACAACTACCCCTCAGAGAGGAGGTGGGGGACCACCCAACAAGAGGTGACATCTTAAATGAATCTGGCAACAATACAGACTTGCATCACTTTGGTTTTATTCCCCTATTGACGGCCTTTACTTAAAGACCAAGAGCACTGGCATTTGCACAAAGTTTTCAGTGCTAACAGACAAGCAACGCTGCATGAAATAAATGCGACATTTGGCATTAATGGGCTACGACAGTAGACGACCGACACGAGTGCTTATGCTAACACACGATATCCCCTGAAGCGCCTCTCCTGGGCTCGTAACTGTATCGGTTGTACCCTAGATGACTGGAAAACCGTGACGTGGTCAGATGAGTCCCAATTTAAGTTATTATGAGCTGATGGTAGATTTCAAGTGTGGCACAGACCTCACAAAGCCGTGGATCCAGGTTGTCAACAAGGCACTATGGAAGCTGATGGTGGCTGCATAATGATGTGGACCATATTTTCATGCCATGGACTGGGTGCTGTCGTCCAACTGCACCAATCACTGACTGGAAATGGTCATGTTTAGCTATTTGGAGACCATTTGCAGCCATTCAACAATGGAGTTTTTATGGATGACAGTGCACAGTGTTACTGTCTCACTCTTGTAAGCAGTTGGCTTTAAGAAAATTCTGGATAGTTCGAGTGAATGATTTGACCAGCCAGATTGCTCGACATGAATCCCTCCAAACATTTATGGGTCATAATCGAAACGTCAATTTGTGCACAAAATCGTGCACTGGCGACACTTCCGTACTTATGGACGGCTACAGAGGCAGTATGGCTCAGTGTTTCTGCTGGGAACTTCTACCCATGCTGGCCAAAAGGATGTCTGGCACAGTATTAGGAAGTATCCGATGACTTTCATCACCTCAGTGTATAGCCAAGATACCACCCAGAGACCAACTTCTATACAAGCTTTTGTACACTATAGTATTATCAGTGTACTCACTCTGTATACACTGAACAGCCAAAGAAACTGATACACCTGTCTAATATCGTGTACCGCCACCGCGAGCATGCAGAAGTGCCACAGCACGATGTGACCTAGAATTAAATAATGTCTGATGTAGTGCTAGAGGCAACTGACACTGTGAGTCATGCAGGGCTGTCAATAAATCCATAAGAGTACGAGGGGGGTGGAGAGCTCTTCTGAACAGCATGCTGCAAGGAATCCCAGATATGCTCTATAATGTTCATGTCTGGGGAGATTGGTGACCAGCGGAAGTGTTTAGACTCAGAAGAGCGTTCCTGGAGCAACTCTGTAGCAACTCTGTAGCAATTCTGAACATGTGGGGTGTCACACTGTCCTGCTAGAATTGCCCAAGTCCATCGGAATGCACAATGGACATGAATGGATGCAGATGATCAGACAGAATGCTTATATATGTCATCTGTCAGAGTCGTACTCAGACACATCAGGCGTTCCATATCACTCCGTCACACGCCCCACAGTGGTACAGAGCCTCCACCAGCTTGAACAGTCCTCTGATAACCTGCAGCGTCCATGGATTCATGAGGTTGTCTCCATGCCCATACACATCCATCGACTCAATACAATTTGAAATGAGACTTGTTCGACCAGGCAACATGTTTCCAGTCATCAACAGTCCAATGTTGGTGTTCATGGGCCCAGGTGTGGTGTAAAGTTTTGTGTTGTGCATTCATCAAGGGTACATGAGTGGACCTATGACTCTGAAAGCCCATATCTATTATGTTTCATTGAATAGCTCGCACGTTGACGCTTATTGATGGCCCCGCATTAAAATCTGCAGCAATTTGCTAAAGGGTTGCACTTGTCACGTTGAAAGATTCTCTTCAGTCGTCGTTGGTCCCGTTCCTGCAGCATCTTTTTCCAGCCGCAGCGATGTTGGAGATTTGATGTTTTACCGGATTCCTGATATTCACAGTACACTCGTGGAGTGGTCATACAGGGAAATCCCCACTTCATCGCTAACTTGGAGAAGCTGTGATCCATGTTCAAAACTACTTAAATCTTAATAACCTGCCATTGTAGCAGCAGTAACCGATCTAACAACTGTGTCAGACACTTGTTGTTAGGTGTTGCTGACCGCAACATCATATTCTGCCTGTTTACATATCTCTGTATTTGAATACGCATGCCTATATTAGTTTCTTTGCCGCTTCAATGTATATCAGAAATTATAGCAGTTAAAGTAAGCTATAAACACCTCATAAATAAAGTTGGACATGACCACTTAACAAGAATAAAAAAATTACTACACAAGATAGCGAAAACTGGAACTGACTGATGTAGCAGGCAAAAGTATTTCAACAAGCTTCCAAAATCAATTACGGAAGTAAAGGAATTAAACTTACTTAAAAATAGTTTGGTGTCTCTTACAGAGAAATGTACATACAACATGAGTGTGTATTAAATATCAGATTAATTAGCAGCTGTTAACCTCATATGTACCTGTTAAATGTAATCATTTTCTTTACTGTGCACTTATTGTACGAGGATTGAATGAAAAGTAATGCATCCACCTTCGTTAATTGGGTTGGGATGGGAATATTTTAATAAAACAAACGCAGGAATAATCCTTAGAATGTGATCTTTAATTACCGGTATTCACTTTACACATAATCACCAGCCAGTTGGATACATTTTCTGCCAACAATGAACAAGTTTTCTGAAGTACTCACAGAAGTCGACACTTTGTTTCTGCAACCACAGTCTCACAGTTCTCTCAACGTCTTCTTCAGAAGCATAATGATGTCCTAGCAGATCGTCTTTCATTATTGGGAACACACAGAAGTTAGACAGTGCTAAATCTAGACTGTATGGAAGATGCCATACGGTGGTGAGATTCCATCTCTGAAGTTCTGCTGTGGTGGCACGTGAAGTGTGTGAACATTTTGCTTGTGAAATTGGCTGGTTGCTGTCACAGGACGTCCAACTCTTTGTCACGCAGGTCAAATGTTCCTACCTCAACATCTTTAAACTTACTTGCCCAGTGGCGCACAGCACTCACATTAACACAATCACCATAAACTGCTTTAATTCTCTGATGAATATCCTTTGGGGTGACACCTGCTTTCAAGAATTCAGTTACTGCATGTTGCTTAAATCGCATTGACTGACCGTCTCAGCGGGGTTCCATACATTACACTGTAACAACACAACCGTTCAATGCTAAGGATTTCCGGCAACTGGAGCTGTAGAGAAGAGGCTACGGAACAAGCCAGTACCTGCCGCATACCAATGCTGCCAACTGTTGAAGTTACAAAGGTGGAGGCATTACTTTTTCAGTCAATCTTGTAAATATAAAATTGTATGAAAGCATCCTATACTCTCAGCTGAAAACTATCAGCTAGTCAATTGGCAAAGAATAAATAAACAAATAAATAAACAAACAAATTCACGAAGAGGCGTGGCAGTGACATGTGCCGGGGTTGTTATGATTGCTGACACTAGATACACGCTCGCGGCTTGCTGCATTAGTAACTCGTGTGTCTCAGGTTTCATTCTAATGAAGTTGCGATTCAAATCAATATGGATACACGAAAATGGAAGTCATGGAACTGATAATACTTTACGGAGGATGCAGATCACGTTAGTTGCAACAATTGTCTCAAAAACTTCCGTAATGTTTCAGAAAATGCAAAGGGCGTTATCAGACATCTTAAATTAAATAATTTATTGAGCAATGAAACATCGACCTACATCGATAGCGGCTCAGTCATTCTTCTAATATGCAAGTCCCACAAAATACCCAGGAATGTAGGCTTTGCTATTCGTTCAAATCGCATAAAAAGGGAATTCTGTGCAAAAGGTTGTATAGTGCCTGAAGCAGTCCGCCAAAGTCTGACTTTTAAATCGGACTCCTATTACATAAAACATACCCTAAAATCAAAACCATCCAAGCTTTTGCGTGGACTAGTTTTCCAGCATAACTTATCTCTCTGCAGGAGCACTGGTCTAATTTTTTATTTTTATACAGGGTGATTCAAAAAGAATACCACAACTTTAAAAATGTGTATTTAATGAAAGAGACATAATATAACCTTCTGTTATACATCATTACAAAGAGTATTTAAAAAGGTTTTTTCACTCAAAAACAAGTTCAGAGATGTTCAATATGGCCCCCTCCAGACACTCGAGCAATATCAACCCGATACTCCAACTCGTTCCACACTCTGTAGCATATCAGGCGTAACAGTTTGGATAGCTGCTGTTATTTCTCGTTTCAAATCAATGGTGGCTGGGAGAGGTGGCCGAAACACCATATCCTTAACATACCCCCATAAGAAAAAATCGCAGGGGGTAAGATCAGGGCTTCTTGGAGGCCAGTGCTGAAGTGCTCTGTCACGGGCTGCCTGGCGGCCGATCCATCGCCTCGGGTAGTTACGGACAGATAAGTGCCAATGTGGTGGCGCTCCATCCAGTTGATTGTGGAATTTGCAGCTCTCTGCTAGCTCTACGAGTCGATTTTCCTGGGCTGCGAACAAATGCTTGCTGGGTGCGTGCTACATTTTCATCACTCGTTCTCGGCCGTCCAGATCTTTTCCCTTTGCACAAACACCCATTCTCTGTAAACTGTTTATACCAACGTTTAATACACCATCTATCAGGAGGTTTAACACCATACTTCGTTCGAAATGCACGCTGAACAACTGTCGTCGATTCACTTCTGCCGTACTCAATAACACAAAAAGCTTTCTGTTGAGCGGTCGCCATCTTAGCATCAACTGACGCTGACGCCTAGTCAACAGCGCCTCAAGCGAACAAATGTACAACTAAATGAAACTTTATAGCTCCCTTAATTCACCGACAGATAGTGCTTAGCTCTGACTTTTGTCGTTGCAGAGTTTTAAATTCCTAAAGTTGTGGTATTCTTTTTGAATCACCCTGTATATATATATATATATATATATATATATATATATATATATAATTTTTATTTTCTTCGATAGGTCGTAGAGGGAAGCAAACGGCAACAAGAACTAGATGCAGCACTATTGACCATGATAAAGGACGATTTTCAACCACACTCAATCGTAAAGGACACTGGATTTCGACGTATTGTTGTACTGTTAATATTAAAATATTCGCTACCAGATTGAAAAAATGCGCCACACAAATGAAGGAAATTGCCAAAAAGAGAAATAGGCTGTAAATTTGGAACTTAAGACCTGTTTAACAACCGATATTTGGATCTCACTTCTTGTCAGGCATTTATACTGGTCACTGCATTAACAGTAATTGGTTATCAGAAATTACTGCAACCAGTCGCCTTTTATGTAGATGTATTTTATTTAACCATGACCGGTTTCGAGCTGCCTAGCAACTCATCATCAGATGGTATATACATTTAGTGCTTTTTTGTACCCATTGTGTGGGTGGTTGAGTATCTGTGGCTAGACAGAAACGAGAACAAATAATCGCTATATGTGGTACAGTATCACGAAATATTTACAGCATAATTTATATTTAACGTATAAGAGCAAATAATCACTACATGTGGTACAGTTACATGAAATATTTACAGTTTAATTTACGTTTTGAGGTGTTACTTACAGATAAATCTTTCTGCAGGTATATATATCTCTTTTAGGACGTATTTTTGAAACCATTGTGCCTTGTTTTTCACAATTTCACAAGTTAAAACTTTCACTAGATGTATATTACTTTTATGAGGCACTGTTGGAAACATATATCTTGTTTTTCGTAAACATCGCTGAACACACTTAGCCACAGATACGAATACAGGATTTACACATTATAAACAAGCCAAAGATTGCAATATAACTACAGTATCAAAGATTTCAAGTTGACCAGAGGCATTATTAGTCATCGCACACACTGACAAGAGATTTGTCTTTATTACATAGAAAATAAATGTAAATTAGCTTAAACTATTAAAATGTTTATTTATAAATTAACTGTGCAATTTTAACAGGTATATAAAACTAAATTTTTTACATTATATTTCAGTTACATTTAAGATTATTGGTATTGAGAGTATTATGACATCTAATTTCTTGCTCCTTCCATTGGCTGATCTTGGCATATGATGTCAGGGATGAGAGGTTGATGGTTAACTTGAAATAATAAGTAATGCTGGTACTTGAAAGGGTGTGGAAAAGGAGTTGGGGGTGGGGGTGGGGGGTGGGGGGGGGTTGTTTTTTTAGTGGTACAAGCTTTTATGTGTGTGTGTGTGTGTGGGGGGGGGGGGGGGCATTTTGTTTCTGAATTACTGTTTAGTTTTTAAGTTCAAAGAATCCTTAAAATTCTGAAAGAAGGAGTTATTCGCCAATTCTGTCTGCTCATTTAAAATGGTATGTGGGGAATTATGTTTGTGGGTGAAAATCTCTAATTGTTCGAGAAGATCCATCTTGAATCCCTTGTCTACAGTGTGTAGGATTTGAAGGTTAGTTTTAATGTCTGTTATGGAATGTTTATTATCTGCTAGATGGGTAGCAAAAGTGGATCTATTTAAGTTGTTTAGGCGAAGTGCATCAGTGTGCTCTTTGTATCGGATCTCAAAATTTCTACCTGTTTGCCCTATGTAGTAGCAGGAGCAGCTGTCACATCTTAATTTATATATACCAGATTTTTGGTAGGGTGTGCTAACCTTCAAATCCTACACACTGTAGACAAGGGATTCAAGATGGATCTTCTCGAACAATTAGAGATTTTCACCCACAAACATAATTCCCCACATACCATTTTAAATGAGCAGACAGAATTGGCGAATAACTCCTTCTTTCAGAATTTTAAGGATTCTTTGAACTTAAAAACTAAACAGTAATTCAGAAACAAAATGCCCCCCCCCCCCACACACACACACATAAAAGCTTGTACCACTAAAAAAACAACCCACCCCCCCCACCCCCACCCCCACCCCCAACTCCTTTTCCACACCCTTTCAAGTACCAGCATTACTTATTATTTCAAGTTAACCATCAACCTCTCATCCCTGACATCATATGCCAAGATCAGCCAATGGAAGGAGCAAGAAATTAGATGTCATAATACTCTCAATACCAATAATCTTAAATGTAACTGAAATATAATGTAAAAAATTTAGTTTTATATACCTGTTAAAATTGCACAGTTAATTTATAAATAAACATTTTAATAGTTTAAGCTAATTTACATTTATTTTCTATGTAATAAAGACAAATCTCTTGTCAGTGTGTGCGATGACTAATAATGCCTCTGGTCAACTTGAAATCTTTGATACTGTAGTTATATTGCAATCTTTGGCTTGTTTATAATGTGTAAATCCTGTATTCGTATCTGTGGCTAAGTGTGTTCAGCGATGTTTACGAAAAACAAGATATATGTTTCCAACAGTGCCTCATAAAAGTAATATACATCTAGTGAAAGTTTTAACTTGTGAAATTGTGAAAAACAAGGCACAATGGTTTCAAAAATACGTCCTAAAAGAGATATATATACCTGCAGAAAGATTTATCTGTAAGTAACACCTCAAAACGTAAATTAAACTGTAAATATTTCATGTAACTGTACCACATGTAGTGATTATTTGCTCTTATACGTTAAATATAAATTATGCTGTAAATATTTCGTGATACTGTACCACATGTAGCGATTATTTGTTCTCGTTTCTGTCTAGCCACAGATACTCAACCACCCACACAATGGGTACAAAAAAGCACTAAATGTATATACCATCTGATGATGAGTTGCTAGGCAGCTCGAAACCGGTCATGGTTAAATAAAATACATCTACATAAAAGGCGACTGGTTGCAGTAATTTCTGATAACCTTTTCACACCACAGTCGCAGTGTTCCACATCCACAATGGATAAAATTCTTAACAGTAATTGGTGCATGAAAGCTTTACCCCTTGAGACATTCCGTTTCCTAGGAAAGCATACAGCACTAAATATTAGTGAAGCGTTAGATAATGCAATTTGAAGCTGGAACATCGGAAACAAAGTTGTAAGCATCACAATTGACAATGCCAGTAATATGACGACAGCCGTACAGCTCATTCACGGTGGCAACATAGATATGCAGCAAGTGTTGTTTTTAGCACACACTATCAATTTAGTTGTGAAAAGTTCTTTAAATAGCAACAGCGAGCTCTGCATTGTGCTAGAAAAGGTGACAAAAATGTTCAGTTATTTTAAAACAAACTGCAACGCTAATGAAAAACTCTGTAAGATTCGGGATGTAATGAAGAAAACCTGTTGATAAATTAATTCAGGAAACCGAAACCCGATGAAAGAGTACATTGTATATGCTACAACGCCTGCTGGAGCAAAAGGAATGCATTGCAGCCTGTTTATCGTCTTTCTATTCAGGTGTTCACAAACTCGCATCTGACGAGTGGCAAATTTTGAACAAATGTTTAAGTGTACCGGAGCCGAATTGGTAAGACGTGATAGCTCAACTGATAACTGTACCTTTCTTTCGGAAGCTATTCCTAACCGCTTGCAGAGGGAGACCGGGAGGTCCAATGACATTTTGAAGAAACGTACCTACAACGAACGGGAAATCCTGTACCGTTCTGGAAGGAAAATGAGTTAACCACGTAGCTGACGTGACAAAAAAATAGCACGCATACCTGCAACTTCTGTTCGCAGTGAGATAATATCTTCCAAAATAATACTGCTTGTAAGCAAATTAAAAGACCAGTTGGTTAATAAAATAGTGTTCCTAAACAAATACCGACAGTAGTTCGGTAACGGTAAGCGAAAATGCATTCTGGTGAATAACAATTTTTGTTGTTGCAGTGAGCAAAATGTATGTACGCAGTTTCTGGGTATAATGGGTTAAAACCCTGCGGCGAGCGTGTGGCGGCAAACGGTACCGCCATTTCGGGTTTCTTTCCGTAATCAAGTTAGCTCGCCAAGCACACAACAGTAGCGCTAGATACGCTTCGATGACACTGTTAGGTGACAAATTCACACTACTGTCGCATTATAAAACCCTCCATAATAGCGTGACTGGTCTGTAAAGTGGACACCTACAAAGTAAATGTGGCGTGATCTCTGCTGAATGTTTTGAAGATCAGAAGTTATATTTTGCAAAAGCGCTTGGAATGAATGGTTATATAGTTACTGAAGATTAGTATTATACTTTTCTTATTGTTTTGAAGGCTCGAACAAAGAAAAGGACTGACGCCAGACGAAACTGGCACCTTCTTCTGGAATCATCTGACGAAGAGGATTATGCTGATTTCTTTGACAGCAATGATGAAGCAGAAATAATCGAGGCTGCAGATTATTCCAATGAATCTGAACCATCGTACGATGGCGGGAATGAAGTGAATGAATTTCCAAGTGATGAGTGCCGTTTTTATATCGGCAAGGACCAGGAACCTTTATGGATAAATAATCCGTTAGTGGTGCCGGGTAAAACAAAACTTAAGAATATAATCAAGGTCTTATTCACCCGAAACGCAATGCTATAGGAACTAAAACTGAAACTGTAAGTTTTTTCTAATGTTTTGAACCTGAGATAATTGATTGTGTTGTTGCGAATACCAATAGATAGACAAATAACAAGAGATCATCTGTCAGTTACGCGAGGGACAGTGACTGCAGAAATATACTTCTGCGATAATGGCTCTCTTAAGGAGCACTGTTTCTCATTGCTGTACAAATAAGAGGACGCACAAACATATTAGAGCTGTGCGCATCAAATGACACAGGAATGATTATTCTCAGGGCAGAAGCGCCTTCTGTTCTTGCTCCCGTCACTGAGGTTTGATGATACTTCAACCAGAAAATAGCCACTTGCAGTTGACACTACTGGTGCCATCCGCGAAATATCTACAGCGAGGGGAGTTGAGGGGTTTTCTGCATAAATAGTGTAACCCGCAAGTTTCCTGTTTTTTTTAGAAAAAAAGGAGTAGATATTTTGTCTCTACATGAACTTAAAAATTGCATTTTCAGCGCCAAAATTGTGGGTTACATCATTTTATCTAAAAGAAAAATTTGAAACTTTGTTGTATTCCACATTTTTGTACATTTATGCCTCATTGTTGCTGTCTACGAACAAAATATATATTTCCAGAATGAGATTTTCACTCTGCAGCGGAGTGTGCGCTGATATGAAACTTCCTGGCAGATTAAAACTGTGTGCCCGACCGAGACTCGAACTCGGGACCTTTGCCTTTCGCGGGCAAGTGCTCTACCAACTGAGCTACCGAAGCACGACTCACGCCCGGAACTCACAGCTTTACTTCTGCCAGTACCTCGTCTCCTACCTTCCAAACTTCACAGAAGCTCTCCTGCGAACCTTGCAGAACTAGCACTCCTGAAAGAAGAATATATATTTACTGTGACCGGCCGGTGTGGCCGAGCGTTTCTAGGTGCTACAGTCTGGAACCACACGACCGCTACGGTCGCAGGTTCGAATCCTGTCTCGGGCATGGATGTGTGTGATGTCCTTAGGTTAGTTAGGTTTAAGTAGTTTTAAGTTCTAGGGGACTGATGATCTCAGATGCTAAGTCCCATAGTGCTCAGAGCCATTTGAACCATATATTTACTGTCAGAATGAAGTAACCTACATTGTCATAGTTTTAAGAAAAAAGACGGAAATAGCACTATTTAAATTAAATAAACAGTATGTATTAAAGAAAGTAAACAACATTTATTTCACATTTTAATACAAACATGGGATGCAAAATACAACTTCTTCCTTTACTGATATTAGTACTCAAAATATTGTAACTTTTTATGGTAATATTACAAAAATGTCTAGACGTTTCTCCTAGTAAACAAGCAATCACTCATTTTCGCCTTTTTCACTCAAAGAAATGTCTGTATCAGACTCTGGAAGGGTAGTCTGTGAATTAATAATATCGTCATAAAATCTTTGATGGATGGGAAGAACATATTTTATCAGCTTCCTTAAATCTTTAGCCTTAGCATGTGTTATTGTTGGGTTTTTCACCTCAGATAACTTTAAACCCGCGAGACAGCCTAGTTGATATATTTAACGTCCTTTTCTGGTTTTCTCGCCAGTCATAGACCTGTAGGGTAAGAGTGGGGGAAACACACGCACCTAAGGAAAAATCGATGTGAACCATTCTTAACGTCATTAAAACCTACGAAAATAAGTATATACCATACAATGGACATTTCTCCACATATTCCAGTCGTCTGTAAATAGTTGTAAACAGTACCCTAATTTTGAACATTAAAATAAAAGAAGTGCAAATGCGTGGTATTCCCCACCCCTGAGGGTAAAGACACGCAAAGTACTGAGTAATAACACGCAAAACAAACAAACAATAAAAATGTACAATACTTGCTATTTTTATTTGCTAATTACTTACTACAAGTAGTAAACAGTATATTCAAGAAGGAAATAATGTAATTCTACAAACATGTTCTAAAATTTTCGTCTTTACATTTTTATTGATGTGAAAAGAGTTCATTTTCTCATACAGCAAATATCGCACTTGTAACGTTTTGGAGTGTTCCAGCAACTACATTCTTCATGACTCTATCTGCTACAACAAATACATCGATACCATAGTTCTCCATCTTTCCCAAACTAAACAGACATCTTCTGAAATCGCCAATGGATCAATATCATCATTTCATCGTCATCACAAACGTTCTGCAAGTCCAGATGTAGGTCATCCTCGCAGCTACTTTCACTTTCTTGGTGGTGTTTCTTCTTATATAATGTCTGTTTCTTCTTCGAGACTTTTTTAAGTTGCAGATTTCTGCACTTATCTGCTTTATCCTTAAGATTTCTTTTCTTGTTTCCTTCAGCTTTCTTTTTCATGGCTACTTTTTGTTTCTTTATTGATAACTCTGTTAGCAGTTTATTCTTTTCTGGAGTTGCTGTAAGGATCAATGACTTTCCCTTAGGCCTTCCCTTGGCTTGTTTCATCTTATGAAGAAGTTGTTTTTGTTTCGGAACAGGAGATATGTCAAATACACTAACATGATTGACACATGCACTTTTAGTTGATGTTGTTGTGATATCTTCTAGGCCTACTAGAAGTGGAACATCTTCTGCTGAAGATCCAGGAATCTGTTCTTGACTCCTTTTGGGGATATGTGGCTCGTTTGTAGATGCAACCACTTCATTTCCATTTGTTGCATTCGGAACGTCTTCATCTTCAAGGACAACGTCTCTGAAGATCTCACATCGTTGTAAGTTGTCATGCTGAAATTTGTTTGGATTGAAAGAGCAAATCCCACCTGCCTTAAACCCTGACTGCCCTTTGTCCATGGTAGCGACCTTAATATATGCCTTGTTAAAAAGTTCTGCTGACTCATATGGTGTAATTTTTTGATACACCTGTGACTTCATATACATGTCACATTCACGATTGAAGACTGATTTCAAAGAAGAAATAATGTAACATCTAGTGGTTGAAGCTTGTGAGAAGTGTGTGGAGGTATGGTTACCATAATAATAGAATGTTTTTTACAAAATTCAAAAATTTCAAGTGAAATGTGGCTGCTGTGATTATTTAAAATCAGCAGCACAGGGTAATCAATAGTTGATTTTACATTTTTCTGAAAATGTTGGGTCCATTTGAAAAATAATGACTCACTGGACCAGCCATTGACGGAACAACCATATATTGCTCCAACTGGTCCACCTTTACTTAAGAGATTTGACATCCTCTTCCTGGGGAAGATAAACATAGGGGGGATGTAGGTACCAGCAGCACTGAAACGACGTATCACAGTCACGTTTTCCCCCCTTTCCCAAGACGTGGCCCAACCCGTTTGTTTAACACCTTTAGGAGCCAAAATTCTCTCGGGCTTTTGTACAGTATTTATGACCGTTTCATCGACGTTGAACACTCGCCCCTCTTTAAATTTATATTTTTCAAAGACATGTTCTAAGTTTTTAAAATATGCATTAACCTCTTCTTCAATAAATGGCTGTATTCTGTTAATGCTAGTTGCTTCAGATTTTCTCATGCTAATACTTGGGTTTCTTTTTAAAAATAGAGCTAGCCAATCTTTTCCAGCTAACCTAAATGACTTATCAAAATTATTTGCAATGTTGTTAGCCTCTGTATACTCCAATGCATTCTTTCGCAGCTGGATGCATGTAATGCCATAGAACAGTTTGACCATTGTAATAACACGATCCCTAATCTCATTCTCCTGTTCTGTCGAAAATGTTGGGTTTCTTCCAAGTTTTGGACCCTCGGTATTTTTAACGTTCATCCTCGTTCGCAGAGTAGCTTCATGAATCCTGATAGCTCTTGATACTTCTCTTATTTTTCTTCCAGATTTGATGGCATCAAGAGCCTTACAAAGTTCCTCTTGCGTCCATTTTGCTTTCTGGGTTTTTCTTTTATAATATCTACCCATCTGAAATTAAAAAAAAAAAACCCTCGTTAGTATCGAAAATATAACCTGCAAGGGGGAATACCACGCACTTCAACAGCTGCGTGGCATTACCCCACTATAAGTTCGATGACTAACCTAACCATAACTCGGCACCTAATTCAAATAGCGGGACAAATCTACAATTAAATTAAAGGTTTCATCTAGGGTTAGTAGTTGATACGCAAGAATTACATTAAAGCAACTTATAGTACCACTTACCTTGCAAAATACAGCTGACCAAAATTACATGAGACACACCGAAAATAAGCAATACTTCACTGCTCCAACAATACCACTGGAAAATGGCTGGCGTAAGCCGCGTAGTGTTTGTTACTCTTGCCGGCAGGGTGTAGCACCAACTGGGAACAGCTTGTGCCATTCAAACTGCGTAAATCAGCCTGCGTGGGATTACCCACACGCGTGTAATTCCCCCACCTTCCCCTATGGCATATCTCGATTTACTGTTTCACAGAAATCGATTTCAAAAGAATTTTCCTTGTGACATTTCAGCCACTCTATCTTCAGCCAGTTGATTTTGTCACCGTGCATGCATATATTCTTCTTAACAGTTATATCTTTCAAAGGCTTGATGCTTTTAAAATCATCTTCCTGTAGATGAGTGACTTGAAATTTGTTTCCTTTCTTTTTTGCCACCCCAGTAATTCAAAAAATATATTATTTTTCTTCATCCCATTATCTGTACATGAGAAATCCTGTCGCAGGCCATGAAAGATTGTCCTTATACAAAAAATTTTAGCTCAGTTGTCTCAACACTAATCTCTAGATATGTGACAATATATAGCAACATAACAGGCAGATTGAAATTTCGATTTTTGTCCCACACAAGTATCGCTATTGTTCTGGCGTAACCACAAGCGCCGGAACGAAGATGAAAAACGGTAGAGAAGAGATGGCGGTGAAACTACGTTCAGCCCCTACAAGGGAGAACATAAGCGCCGCTCCTAGCAGACTCGGCCGCTCAGTATACGGACAGCCTGGCAGAGAACGCTAGATAGCCGTTATTAGTGATCCACAAACTGTGTGTCAAACTTGCATGAACATCGTACATAGCAAAGAACTCTGAATTATGTTGCATGTCGCCCATCGCTTGCGACATCGCTGTAAATTTAAAGTTAGATAATGGCAATCGTCTTATTTGTAATAAAAGCCATTAATGTGACTTGAATTGTTGTATAGCATTCTGAGAACGCAGCATCCTATAGGCACCCTACAAGCGACGAGTGGGCAGGACCTCACAACTATACCAGACCGATTTCTTTACATATAAAATACATGAAACAACTTCTTGTGATCCTCTACCTGCTTGTGCCTCTGTCCAGAAATACATGGAAGCTTTGTCTTCCACTAGATTGTGAATACAGAAATTGAAGCAGCTTAACTGCTGTAGACAGTGTATCTCAGAAACTGGGAGTTTAGGCAATGCAAGAACACTCTGGAAATCGAATGCTATAACACACATCTCAGGATCAGATATGGCCAGTTCTAAATCTTCTTTCATTTGGGACCTCGCCAGTTCAGCTCTTCGAAGATGTAGATTATGTGACAGTTCCAGCATTTTTATTTTCATCAGTTAAAGCTGCTATTTCTGTTTTCTTAATTTCACATCTTTTACATGTATCAGAATGTGATGGATGGAATGAAAGACTGAAATCTGAAGTAAATACGTGACAGTAAGGAGATTCCTTCACTGGGGTGTAATCTCTTCTTTACACCAATCCAAATACAAACGATGCATTTTAGTAATGTTCAGTTCGAGATGAAGGTATTCTCGATTTGGATTGCTCTTTCTGGAATAGTGTGAGTGGTACCTTGGGATGATCCCATGTGTTCTTTAACTTGACATTTGACTTCTGCAGGAGTTTTGTTAGCAGGTTCACATTTACCACGATTATCTGGAGTAACATCTCCTTTTTGTTAGTAAGAAGTAACAGCACGATCCACCCAACCAGACGAAATTTGAAATGAGATTTGGAAAGCAAGTCTGCACACATTAACATTAGTACCGTCCTATTTCTTTAAGGTGTATGTACGAGTGAATGCACGACGTGATTCTGTTGTACTACATGACCACATCTTCATTGTTTGTTGCACCAATCCACAGATAAAACTTTTTTGAGCTAATTCATCTTCTTTGCCAAGGGAATAGAACCTTTCAAAATTGCACTGCCTGTCTTCTTGAGGAACATTAACCTCACAGTTTTTAGAACAATTGCAATGATGTAAACCAAACTTTATGTACTTACCAGTAACACGTTCCATCTTCTTTAGATTTCGTTTCCACAAATCAGGATTCCTTGTTCTCTTCCTACCTTTTTTTTTTTTAATGGCAGGAGTGTCATCCTCAACATCAATAAAGTTTCCACTCGCATTCAGATTAGCAATTTCAATTCCTTCAACGAAAGTAACTGTTGTTTTAATTGAGATACTTGGCATTTGTCCATCATTTCCAGGACCCTTGAGCGTAAGGTTACCTCTTTTTACATTGTGGATCGTTTATAGGAGCAGACACAGCAGATGTTTGTAGTCTTGCTGTTTCAGCATTGCTTTGTCTTTCCACATTTCTCTTTTTAAGCTTCCTTTTGGGGGTTTCATAATCAGAGTCATCTTCGTCTGAAGAAACATGTGGAACATATCCATGATAAAACCAGGATCACTCAGATTTTCTTTACTAAATGAATTCATAGTGGGTTACACCAATTTTACACTCAATTAATTTCAAAATAGTTGTCAACAAGTTACACTAATAATGTTTTACTCCTCAATATCATCTGAAAGAAGTACAAAGATAACAGGCTATAAAATGAATGTGATGAAGTTACAAAAAACGCAAAAATATAAAAAAATGGGTATTTGTGGATTACACCGTTTCTGCACTAAACCCCTCAGTTCACAGCCATAGACGAAATGCTTGTTCGTTTTCGTGCACGTTGTGGTTTTGTGCAGTACATGCCCAATAATCCTGCCAAGCATGGTTTGAAGTTGTACGCATTGTGCGATAGCAAGACATTTCACAATTGTAACGCTGAAATATACTGCAGCATACTGGACCATAACTTGCATCTACCCAACCTACGGATATTGTGAAGAGATTAGTTGAACCAATCAAGGGCACTCACAGGAATGTAACTAGGACAACTATTATAGCAGTTATCCTTTAGGACAATATCTTCTAGAAAATGGGTTGACCTTCAAAGGGACACTGAAAAAGAACAAGACGGATATTTCTCCTGAATTTTTGCCTTATAGGTAGTGAGAAACTGGAAACTGTCTTCCTGGATTTCAAGAGATTTCTGTCTCATTTCGTGTCGAACGGAAAGACACGAGGCTGTGCTTTTTTTTCTGTCGTCAGTGCATGAAACTGATGAAATATACACCTGTACAGGAAAATCCGTTGTAAATCTTGTCTACAATAAACCAACGGTGACTTAGATAGTCTTGATTACATGTGTACATCCTACTCCACTCAGAGGACAACAAGAAGGCGACCCTTGGCCTTGTTTTTCTGGTATCTGGATATTGCTGGAATTAATTGTTCAAATGTTCAAATGTGTGTGAAATATTACGGGACTTAACTGCTAAGGTCATCAGTCCCTAAGTTACACACTAATTAACCTAAATTATCCTAAGGACAAACACACACACACCCATGCCCGAGGGAGGACTCGAACCTCCGCCGGGACCAGCCGCACAGTCCATGACTGCAGCGCCTAAGACCGCTCGGCTAATCCCGCGAGACTGGAATTAATTCTCATGTACTGTTCATCGCAAATAATCTAGAGAAAACGTCCAGAAGAAGAACTGGCCTTGGCTCTAACGGAGAGCCATTTGAAACATAGGGCTCCACTCATTACTTTACCAAAGGACATCCAAGGATTTCTGTCGCCCTATCGATCAAGCTCCGTAAGTAGTGTGGAAGGTGCTATGTTTGTGGCGGTAAAAAAATAGCAAAACAACTGTGACTTGCAACAGCTGCAAAATATTTGTTTTCAAGTAACACAGCAACAACATTGTGACTTTTAATGACTACAGAGCTTCTCTGGAGGAACAAAGTGTGTGAACTTTTTATGTGTGTTCACGATTTTTTCCTTAACTGGATGTCTTGTTCTGCATTATAGACATACAATCATGCAGTGTGCTAGAAATTAGTGATGCCCGTCCATGGCCAGCAGCAGGTATGGTCATGAGGGCTCCATTGACCGGAAGCCACAGCTTAGCATCTCACAATCGGTGGGTACAAAGACAGGTTCCAATTTGTCAGCTCTTCAGGTATATAATACGCTTGGTAGATGGCGCTGGACTGGACTGGGCTAGACTAGATTAGATGTGACTGGCTAGTTTGTTTCACCTTCGAATGTTGTGTTCAAGTAAGACAATGAGCATTACATATGACAATTAGAAACTGCAGAGAAAATCTTCAGCATTTAGACTGGGATGAGGTGTACAAGGAACCCGATGCTAATTTAAATATAACTTATTTCATGATACACTTGTAAGAGAATTTGAAAACTGTTTCCCCACGAAAGTAGTTAAATTTAATTATAAGAAATCATGCAAAATACCTTGGCTTACTAAAGGAATAAAAATATCTTGTAACCACAAAAGGGAACTGTATCTAACAACAAGAAAGAATAATGACCAAGAAACAACCAAATATTATAGAAATTACTGTGCTACATTAAGAAAGCATGTGCATCATGTCTGAGATTAATACCTCTGATAACAAAATCAAAACAATTTGGAATATTATTACAAGGGAGACAGGACAACCAAGAGTACAGGATGACGGAGTCACCATCAAAGTGAATGGAAACTTGGTAAACAACAAGCCGGAAGTCGAAAACATTTTGAATAAACATTTTTTAAATGTTGTAGAGAAAATAGGATCTAAATGTTCATCAGAAGAAGCAAGGCAATTAATGGAAGAGGCCTTACCCACACCATTTGATCCAATTGAATTTTCACCCAACTCTCCATCTGAAATTAGGAAGATAACAAACTCTCTCAAGAATAAAAGCTCACATGGGATTGATGGCATTTTCAGCAGGATAATAAAAGCTTGTTCCCAAGAAATAAGTGAGATTCTTAGCCACATATGTAATAGCTCTCTGAAGCAGGGTATTTTCCCAGATAGACTGAAGTATGCCATTGTTATAACACTGCATAAAAAAGTGGATACGTCTGATTGCAACAACTACCGCCCAATCTCTCTTCTGACTGCCTTATCCGAAATTCTTGAAAAAGTAATGTATTGTAGAGTAGCTTCACACCTTTGTAAAAATAAAGTTTTAACAAAATGTCAGTTTGCTTTCCGGAAGGGTTTTTCAGCGGAAAATGCTTTATATACTTTCACTAATGAAATATTAAATGCTCTGAGTAACCGGAAGTCACCCATTGGGATTTTTTGTGATCTATCAAAAGCTTTTGATTGTGTAAATCATGGAATACTTCTAGATAAGCTCAAGTATTGTGGTATGAATGGGACAGTGCTCAAATGGTTTAAATCATACCTAACTGGAAGAGTGCAGAAGGTTCAAATAAACAGTTCACATAATATGCAAAAAACTGGTGATTTCTCAAACTGGGGAACAATCAAGAATGGGGTGCCGCAAGGTTAGGTCTTGGGTCCTCTGCTGTTCTTAATATATATTAATGACTTGCCATTCTATATTCACAAAGATGCAAAGCTGGTACTTTTTGCCGATGATACAATTATAGCTATCACACCCGACAAACAAGAATTAACTGGTGAAATTGTAAATGATGTTTTTCAGAAAATCATTAAATGGTTCTCTGCAAATGGGCTCTCATTAAACTTTGACAAAACACAGTATATACAGTTCCACACAGTAAATAGAATGACCCCCTTAATAAATATAGACTTCGATCAGAAATCGGTAGCTAAGGTAGAATATTAAAAATTTCTAGGTGTATGCATTGATGAGGGGTTGAACTGGAAAAAACACACTGAGGATCTGCTGAAACGTTTGAGTTCAGCTACTTATGCTATTAGGGTCACTGCAAATTTTGGCGATATACATCTGAGTAAATTAGCTTACCACACCTATTTTCATTCCCTGCTTTCGTATGGCATCATATTCTGGGGTAACTCATCATTGAGTAAAAGAGTGTTCATTGCACAAAAGCCTGTAATCAGAATAATTGCTGGGGCTCATCCAAGATCATCCTGCAGACACTTATTTAAAGAGCTAGAAATCTTGACTGCAGCCTCACAATATATATATATTCCCTTATGAAATTTGTTATTAACAATCCAAACGAATTCAAAAGTAATAGCAGTATACATGGCTACAACACTAGGAGAAGCTGCCACAAAAGTCTTTGGTCACTTACCTAATAGCATCAAAAGTCTGACAGATAGCCATATAGCATTTAAAAGGAAATTAAAAGAATTTCTTAATGGCAACTCCTTCTACGCATTAGTTGAATTTATGGATATAGTAAGTGGGTAATCTCCCAACCGCCAAAAAAAAAAAAAAAATTATTGAGTGTCATGTAATATTTTGTCTAATGTAATATCTTGTATAGACACCTTTTATTAATCTGACACATTCCACACCATTACGAAGTGTCGTATTCATTATCTATGGAACAAGTACTAATCTAATCTAATCTAATCTACATTTGTAAAAGAAATTGTACAATGTATTTACCATGTTTCTGTTGGGTAGGATGTGACTTGCGACTTGTAAATAAGTATAAGTATGTTTCATTCCCCAATGCTGTTGCAACAGGACTCCTGCATATAGGGAGCATGGATATATAACAGTACTCCTCCTATCAATTGTGATCCTCACGTTCCCCTCCCTCCCTCTGTCCTTTTCCCAGGCTCCCTCCCTCCCCCCTACCATCCTGTTTTTTCCCCACCTACCCTCTCTCTGAGTCCCATATCTCCCCTCCCCCCCTCCACTGACCTGAGTCCTTTTGCTTTCCCCTCCTTTTGCTTTCCCCTACACTGCCTCCCCCAATCCTTCTGCTTCGGCCCTGCCCCCTATTTTTTTTTCTATGTCCTCTCCCTCTATCACCCCCCCCCCCTGCCCTTTTCCTCGCCTCCACTCCTTTTTCCCCCCTCATTGGTCTGGGTCCTCCCCCGCCCCCCCCCCCCCCCCATCTTTCGCTGTGTCGCCTCTATAGTGCTGTTTAAAGTGAATGTTCAGTGTTGTGCATCCCCTGTCAGTGTTGCAAACAACCACCATACTGTCGCTAGTTGTGTTTTTTATCTCGTGTGAACAGAAACCAGACTATCAACGTGTTTGTTTAACTGTGCCTGTCCACTTACTGTGTATCTTCATCCGCATCATCAACACCGTGTTTTTACATTTAAAATTCCACAACTTTCCGCCATTTTACAGTTTCTTACAATGTCACCATTTTATCACCTGATTTTATTGTTTGTTTATATTCTCATTACGTTTTTCAACTTTTCCATAGGCTGTACAGCAGCCTATTACGCTGCTGCCAGCCCCCCTCCCCCCTCAGAGTGGGGAATCAAAAAAATGGTTCAAATGGCTCTGAGCACTATGGGACTTAACATCTATGGTCATCAGTCCCCTAGAACTTAGAACTACTTAAACCTAACTAACCTAAGGACATCACACACATCCATGCCCGAGGCAGGATTCGAACCTGTGACCGTAGCAGTCGCGCGGCTCCGGACTGAGCGCCTAGAACCGCTAGACCACCGCGGCCGGCTAGTGGGGAATCGAAATGCAATAAAGCAAAAAAATAACAGCACTGGAACAGGGGGTCGTTGTTCCAGTATTGTTACCCATCCTTATCTCCCTCCTAGCAGCTGTTTACTTGCAGATAAGCAGGAGGATACTGTCCTGCACTCCTGTGGTCATTTTCTGTTGTGTTGTTATTACCCATCCTTCCCACATACGGCTATTGGCTATACTGGCTGGAGCAACTCTCTGGTGCTAGAGTAATAGCGACAATATCCTCTTTATATGCAGTAGTTATTGATGAGATTGGTTAGAGCTACTCTCTAGTCCTTGATCAATGGCAACTACCACCCCCCCCCCCCCCCCCCAGCTCCCACGTTTCACAGCCAGACAAAAAAAATTAGCGTTTACCAACTGATTTTGAATTTCCTACCAATTTTTGAATTTCCTGCCAATAGAAGTATGGGAGTTAAACTGCGCCAGTATTCTGGGTTGGCCATCTTGAATTGTGATGTCATAGTTAGACTGTGCCAGTATTCCAAGGATGATGGAATAAAGGGAGTATCCCACAAGCTTCCACTCCAGCGATATGTAAACTGAGTTGTTATACATAACCAATATATTATTATTATTATTTCCTCTGCAATGCAATGTAATTAGCGTTTGAATTTACAGCAAAAACTCGAATTTGCCACTAAAATTTGAATTTAATACCGATTTTTGAATTTTTCGCCAATACAGGGTGGGGAGGGGAGGTCTGATGATTTCCCAGAGGGGAAGGGCGAAATTAATTGATTAATCAATTTTATGTCAAAAGTGTGGTGTCATCATTGTGGTGTTGCCACATCTACACCAGGGGTCAAGGGTGGGGGAAAGTACACCATCTAGAATAAATTTGGTAACAATGCAGAGTGGGGTCATAGCTACCTTACACCACTAATGCTGACATCACTTTTTCTATTGGTCGGTAAATGTCAATGTGTTCTAATCCTTACTTTTTAACAAATGTTCCTAATTAACTGGAAACATTTAATTTCCAGATAAGAATTTTACTCTCAATATTACGTACAAGGATATTTCATTAAATTTGTGAGAAGCATGAGGGGATTCATTCATTATAATTTAACTGTGTCAAAATGTGTGTCGCACTGTTTAATTCAAAATTTATGAAGACATTTTTGGATATCAAATGCATATGGGTTTTGCTTGTAGAATGTACCCCAATTTAATTGATTGTTTTGTTTTGTGTTTTATGCTGCTGTTAAATGTCCATTTTATTTATGTGTTGCTTCTATGTATTCCCTCTTCTTTCACTCATGAGTGCAATATCACAACAGGGTTCTGTCGATTTCTAAGTGTGGATTAGAAATGGCCTTCATTCTTGATGTTAGACATAATTAGGATGGAGTCAGAGTATTAGAATGTTTTTGATGTGTTAAGTGGCAGCGTGAGAATGACCAGTATGTCCAGATAGACAGACATTAAAACACACAACTACACTACTGGCCATTAAAACTGCTACACCTCGAAGATGACATGATACAGACGTGAAATTTAACCGACAGGAAGAAGATGCTGTGATATGCAAATGATTAGCTTTTCAGAACGTTCGCACAAGGTTGGCGCCGGTGGCGACACCTACAACGTGCTGACGTGAGGAAAGTTTCCAACCGATTTCTCATACACAAACAGCAGCTGACCGGCGTTGCCTGGTGAAACGTTGTTGTGATGCCTTATGTAAGGAGGAGAAATGCGTACCATCACGTTTCCGACTTTGATAAAGGTCAGATTGTAGCCTGTCGCCGTTGCGGTTCATCGTATCGCGATATTGCTGCTCGCGTTGGTCGAGATCCAATGACTGTTAGCAGAATATGGAATCGGTGGGTTCAGGAATGTAATAAGGAACGCTGTACTGGTTCCCAACGGCCTCGTATCACTAGCAGTAGAGATGACAGGCATCTTATCCGTATGGCTGTAACCGATCGTGCAGCCACGTCTCGATCACTGAGTCAACAGATTGGGACGTTTGCAAGACAACAACCACCTGCACGAACAGTTCGACGACGTTTGCAGCAGCATGGACTATCAGTTCGGTGACCATGGCTGCGGTTACCCTTGACGCTGCATCAGACAGGAGCCCCTGCGATGGTGTACTCAACGACGAACCTGGGTGCACGAATAGCAAAACATCATTTTTTCGGATGAACCCAGGTTCTGTTTACAGCATCATGATGGTCGCATCGGTGTATGGCGACATCGCGGTGAACGCACATTGGAAGCGTGTATTCGTCATCGCTATACTGGTGTATCACCTGGCGTGATGGTATTGGGTGTCATTGGTTACACGTCTCGGTCACCTCTTGTTCGCATTGACAACACTTTGAACAGTGGACGTTACATTTCAGATGTGTTACTACCCGTGGCTCCACCCTTCATTCGATCCCTGTGAAACCCTACACTTCAGCAGGATAATGCACGACCGCATGTTGCAGGTCTTGTACAGACCTCTGTGGATACAGAAAATGTTCGACTGCTGTCCTGGCCAGCACATTCTCCAGATCTCTCACCAATTGAAAACGTCTGGTCAATGGTGGCCGAGCAAATGGCTCGTCACAATACACCAGTCACTACTCTTGATGAACTGTGGTATCGTGTTGAAGCTGCACGGGCACCTGTACCTGTACATGCCATCCAAGCTCTGTTTGACTCAATGCCCAGGCGTATCAAGGCCGTTATTACGGCCAGAGGTGGTTGTTCTGGGTACTGATTTCTCAGGATCTATGCACCCAAATTGCGTGAAAATTTGATCACATGTCAGTTCTAGTATAATATATTTGTCCAATGAATACCCGTTCATCATCTCCATTTCTTCTTGGTGTAGCAATTTTAATGGCCAGTAGTGTAATAAAGGAAACTTGTAAGAATCGATTCAAGGCAGTGCGCAAGTGAAATCTGAGACGCATCAGTCTGCCAGACCTGCCCCAAGCTCAGTAAAGAAATCCCTAATAAATTCTGAAATTCAAGAATGGAACTGTAGGATAATTACATAATTTCAGAAAGTTAGATTTTGAAAGATTAAAATATTCAGTTAGGAAAATGTAAAAGTCACACCAAGTGAACACAAATTTACTAACCCACGCCTAAGCAGTCAAAACACTTCAAGAAAACGAATTGTCTTGTGACCAGTGAGTGTAGGTTGTTGTAAGACTGGATGCAGATGCTCAGCTGTCAAGAGTAATTAGAACTCCTGCATTATATAGAAACTTAATTTAGCATTAAGTAAAGCGAAATTAGCCCAGAAGTCCTGTCAATGACTGTCAATGAAGACAGAGCACAAATTCCCATGGGGATAGAAATCGGCTTGATCCTTTCAAGGGAACCATCCTGGTAATTTCCTTAAGAGACTTAAGGTGGTCACAGGAAACTTAAATCCGGATGGCTGAACAGAGATTTGAATAGCGATCCTCCTGAATACAGATGCAGTGTCTTATCACTGTACCACATCTGCGTTAAGGAAATTCCATATTGTGTCAAGTTCCTTGTCAGCCATGATCGATCATGAAGAAAAATCTTTGTCGGTGGTTTTCTGCCTGGAGAACAGAACAATTCAAATGCAGGTACATTTTTCTTTTTCTGAAAGGTATTGGCTTACTTGTAGAAGTTCATAGGTACAGATAAATCTTTAATTTTTATTTGTGGTCTTAAAAATAATACAATATTTGCAAGTATACAAACTAATACAAGAAATTAATCTGTGGTCTCGAGGCAATTTTTTTATAGTTCGGTACTCGTATGGAAAACTTATGCGTAGAATATCTACAAAGTGGGCCTCTGTTAACCTTGAATGAAATTTATTTTTCAGAACATTCATTTTTACAGAAGTTGATTCGCATGAGTAAATAGATACAAACATATTAGCTGTGAAAATACGCAGTTTCTTTTCAGTTCGCATATTTCTCTGAATTATTTCTTCTTCCTTTTCTTTTTCTTCTTCTTGTAGAATTACAATCCTCTTCAGCAAATTTTTCCCATTCTGCCATCTCCAAAGCCGTTGCACACTTTCCTCTAACACAGGGATTTATATCTTCTTCCACATCATCTATCCACCATTTTCGTGGCCTTGCTCTGTGTTGTTCCAGTAGACTTTCATTCAAAAATCTTTTTCATCTTTCTTCTGGTATCCATCCTAAGGGCATGTTCAGCCTATTCTCCTACATGTTATTAATCTCATCATTTCAGCTCTTGGTATGAGGCAGTCCAGCTCGGTCTTTCTTCTAGATTTCCAAAACCATTGTTATCCTGAAGCACCCCAGAGATCTTTCGCAGAGCTCTGCGTTCAAGTATCATGAGCTGCTATTCCTCAGTATTTGTTAACATGCACGTTTCATGTCCGTAGTTTACAACTGACCCCACATATTTGCAGTTTCTGCCGTGTAATATGTTGACTGCCACAAGGCCATTGGAACCCAAAGCAGAGCGTCATGCGGCACGCCGTTGCATGACCTGCCCACACATCCATCGCTGTTTGTGCGGCAGTCAACGTGCTAATAACCCTGAGGCCCATCATTTCTTAAAAGTGTGGGAGCATCTATTACCGCTTAGGAAGCGCATTTTTATTTCCATTCATATGAAATTTGATGTGTTAATATTATAACCCAGATAATAATTGTTCTACTCATGTTCAAAATAGAGGCCTGCTACTAATAGATCGTTGCTGTTGAAATTCATGTACTTAGTCTTCATTTCACTAACACCAAGGCCTCAATGTTGCATGGCTTCTTTCAACTTATGTATTGTTGGCTGTAGTGAAGATATTATACTAATAACTGGTACATTAGCTTATGCACATATCTGAATTAATTTCGTACCTATATGATCAGATATTTGAAAGTTCTGAATGGGTGCTTAAGAAGTCAGACTGAAAAGCATTGTGGAGAGGACGTGGTATTGTCTCACTCATTTCCTAATTCTAGACCATTCACTTCATTCTCCATCTACTCACACTGCAGCCTTGGAACCAGCCAATGTTGCTCAAGTGAATGAAACACACATACATAGTATACCAAGCAGTAACGAATTCTGTAGCATTTCTACTCAATCAAGACAATTCAAGACCTGCTTGAAATCTACACAGAGATTATGAAGCTTAATATCATAAGTAGTAGGGCAAACGGGCGGATTTCGATAATGTGGGTTGCCTACATAAGGGGCACGTATGCACTCAGGGGCACTCCTGTAGTTCTCCTTTGATTGATAGAACATTAACCTGTTGTTTTGCTAAGATCTTTCCTTTTGATTGACAAGTCCTTAACCTATTGGTCCCCAACCCCCTTCCCCTCAGGAAACATCCAACCCACCCCGTCCCACTTGCTGATAGAGGTACACTTTCAGACCTGAGTTACTCGCATAGACACACTCTCTCATATCAATTTGATTGACTTCCTAATTAAATTGATCAATTAATTAACACCTCGCACTCTGTTAAACCCACCCCACCCCCTTTCTCCCACCCCTCCCCTACCTAGAAATTGGTGGCTCTGTTGTGGAGAGAAAGGATCTCACGAAGGGGATTTCAAGGGTATATTGTTTATTTATTTAATAAATCAGTTTGCGGGGGTTGGATTCCTCTTCCTCATTATCTTCCGGTGTTTGGAAAGACGCAAGTCTCGTAAGAAGTAATTAAATCGATAGCTTTTTCTCATTCTGATCGCTCAAGGAATACTGTTATGAAACACCTAGCACATGTAATTACACTGGTAGAAATCTTTCGATAACAAAGCATGCACCATCCACTGGACTGCACAGAACGTCACTGCACATGCTGCCAGTAGTTGGGGTTCATTGGTGGCCACTGCAAAGTGACAATGCGACCGTCAGCTGCCAGCCATGTGCAGGTGTCCATTCAGGTCCTGCAAGCATGAGGTGGCGGCATCCATTTCATACTTGACACCTGAGAAATTCCTGTCAAAACATGTGTTTACCTAGCCACCATCGCTGATAGATAGCCTTTGTACCTGAAGGTCCAGCACAGGCCTAACTGCTGAGCGAGATATGTTTGCCTAGCGATTCACCCCTGCGAGCACAGCTAAAAGGTTGTCAGAGTTATACTGATGTCTCATGTCTATGTAAATAACAGCCAAGTCTCCTGCATGTGCTATAGAAATCTTTTGCAATGATTTCATAAACAGTTAACGAAAATATCCCGGAATAACACAGGATGCATTCTCCTAGCGATCCTAACGGCAGAGCCTGCCCACTACATATCGTAAAGTGTAGCAGAAATAGTTATCGGTTGCTTTTGTTTTTGTAAGAGCTTTTGTGATGTTTCAGCTTGTCTGCATGGAAATTCTCGTGCTAATAGGACCTGTTTACGAAAATAGCACAGGATAACACAGGATGCAGTCTTCCTAGCGATCCTAATTGGACAGCCTGTCCATCACGTGTTACCCTTCCCAGAGATCGTAACTTCCTGCTTTCAACATATGTCTCAGAAACGGTAATCATTCACACTTGTTCTCACTGCTAAAAGTCTTCATCACGTCTGTGCATGCTTGCGAAAACTTGTTAATCATAAAGCATTCTTATTATTTGGAAAAGGAACACTGTCTAAGCACAGACGGGAAAATCAGAACAATTATGCTAACAGAATTAAAAGCAGTGTCCTACAGAAGAGAAAAAGGCTGAAATTTCTGTGTCCTACAGCTGCTGGCCTGGAGATGTCCTAATACCACAATGGTGGATGAGGGGCAGCATCACACCAGAGATGGACAGTCTGCTTCAACTTGCCTTTGAACACTTGATCAAAAAAGACATCTCGTTACTCTCAGAACTTTCTGTCCCCATCTTGTTCAAACCAGTCTCTAGAGGCTCCTATGTCGCAACAAAAATGATGTCTTTTGAATGAATGGAGTATTCATATTGGCTCTTACTGAATTTACCCACCAAAATGTTGCTGCTGCTGGTGTGAGACCACTATCCCCCTTTTTTTTCTGCAGACGAGAATTTCAGTGGAAAAACCATTTTGTACAGATCGCCATATCACACTGACAGTTAAGCCCTGCAAAAGTGGTCTACAGATCAGGAAATACAGAAATACACTCCCTCAGATACATTGCTCTGCCACTGTTGAGCAAAGCTTGAATTTTTCGGTGTGAAACCCGCCAAACTACTGCTGCTGGTGAGGGAGCACTGTCAGCCATTTTCTGCAGACGAGACTTTCAGCGGAAAAACTATCTCGTGGAGATTATCAAACTGCACTGACAGTTAAACCGTCCATAAGTGGTCTACAGATCATGAAATACACAAAGACACTCCCGCAATTACACTACTCTGCTACTGTTGAAGAAAGCTTGAACATTTCAGCGTGAAGCCGATCTGCCATCTGGCAATATCACCACTTACCATATCAATATTGTAAACACACAATGCGTAACCTGCGCCATACAAAATCTGCATTCCTGCATCCTGCATATAGCTATCGACCATGAGACACTCATACGTATACCACGAAGACAGATAGCATAAGCACATGCACTGTATATATTCCTTGCTTAGATACTTCCCACAAGCTCGGTAGGTCATCCACTGCAGCCAATGGTCACAAGCCATCTGCCCCCACACACACTCTGGCGCAACGCATGACCAGAGTGCCCTCGGCGGACCGAGGTCGCTCCCCAAATTGTGGTACAAAGGTTGGGTTGGTTCCCTACGGCACAAAGGCGATATTGTTTCTGACCCTGAGCTGCTTCCTTGCTTGCTTTCTACACGCATCTCCAAACTCTGGGATTACAAAAAAATATGTATTTTCATATTGTTTACCAGAACATCATACCATTTACGCGATACTTCTCGATATCAAGCACATAGCAGTATCGCTTGCATAGCAGTATCCTTGCACAGTATAATTCCGAAGATACAGACTGGAAATTATTTCTCTAGAAATCTGCAACTTCAGCGACATGCAGCGGGGTCGCACATGCTGTAAGCCACTGAGTACGTAGAAACTTATCTCGTCTGCGAGGACCTTTATGTGAAAAGTCAAAAAAATAGAGGAAACTGATTTTTCCACTCACCAAAACCAATGTCAGTGATATAACAGATTCGAAATCAGCCTTATAATTTACAAAGTCAACTAAGGTGTTTCTCATGTCTAGAAAACCAGCAAACATGTCTTACACCCGTCTTTCACCTGCTACACAACACACACAACAATCGAAGATCCCTCAACCAAATAAAGATGTCAAATGTGCAGAAGCAGTCAACCAGACAGTTTAAATGGGAGGGAATAATGGTCCAGTGCAAAAACATGTCGATATTGAATTTTCTCAAATTTCTACCGAGAACAGAAGCAATCACGAAAGCTGCCCGGCACATACTGAGTATGAGTCCGCCGTCTAGAGCGCGACACAGTTAAGTCAGCAATATTCCTGCAGCCCAACCACCTTTTCAATTTGGACGGCTCCTACCATTAGCTAGAAACGTGAATCATTCCCACCACAGGCAACAGCCGCCGCGTGCCATGCACCCCCAGACAGAATCGTCCTTAAGAAACGGGCCACTTATTTATTTGATCGCTCTACTTACAATGAAATATTTCGATTGTACCCTCAATCGGACGACATTTTACATTAAGTGAAGTATCGGAAATACCCCCTCCCGCATCCCCTACTACTAAGAAAAAAAAATTCACCAATAACTGGATACTGGCGATACGAAACAATTACTGTGAGCGAAAATCAGCGATAGGTGGACACGTCATAAGTTTTTCTTGCGAGTGGTAACATTGCGTCTTAGAAAGAGGAACGCAGCCGTCTTACAAGTGGCCAGATGTTAAAAACACGATCGCAACGACTATGTTACTGTCACAATCTGTCTTAGTTCCACAGGTGCTCACATGTATCACTAACAAAACCCATGTTAAAAACTATATAAGCCCTATAAATCGAGGTATAGCATTACTCCCAAATGAAGTGGTTTTTCCACATCAATAACGCGACACAGAATATAGACGGTGATCGCCGGAGCGTGTATTAACAGGCCGGAAGTGCAGTTACAAGTCGCCGACGGTGTAACCTCGTAATAAAATCACCGAATACAGAAAGTGATTCGGCTATGGAACGTGGCATGAAACCAATATCTGCAACTCCCTCTGCCGCCTTTAGCTATTTCTCCGGTATTTGTAACGCATTCTGTGTCAATGCCACGTCAGAGGTTCTGCGACATACCCACTGGGTTACAGTCGATGGTTGATTGAGAATGAACATACAGTAGATGGTGTACTGATTGAGTTCTTAAGAAATGTACACGTGCTTTTCAGATCTGTAGTGTTACATTTTCCAGTAGAAATGCTGCCTGCAATTTGGAATCAAGTCTTTCCATTCAATCACATACCTGCGTTGGATTCTATGGAGAAGTCTTTTAACGATTACAGCCACTAGTGAATCATATTTCTGGCACTCTCATGTCTCGAAACGAGTCACCTTTTTCGAACCTATCTGCTACAGCAAAATTCCAACGTGGTTTTAGATAGCCTCTACACATCTTGCAACTGCTCCTTGGACTCTGCGCTGTCAGCCCTGCAGCCTTGGCATGTGATCATTCTCTTTCATGTAAGCCACAGCTACCATATAGGACTCCTCGGCTAGAAATTAAAGTCTTGCCTAGTTTCCTGTACACAGAGGAATGAGATTACTTGTCCTTTTATTTGCCAGAAACGTTCTGTTATTTGAGCTGTACTCAGACAACGAACATGGTATTATAAGAAGTTAGAGCACGCCGAATCACGTTCAGACAAACTCCATGAACTTTCTGTGCTTAAGAGCAGAACAAGACTTCACAAAACTGATAAACTTGACCAACCTGTCCATTATGCCTTTCAGAGGAGTACTGAGTTTGCCAGATTGGTCCGTCAGGCGAATTATGCATTGAAGACAGTAACTCAACATTCTTATCCCTGGTTCTCTTTACCAGGCCCTTTTCTTTTCCCACCATCGCTAGGGACCCTTCAGTCGAAAGGGGTTACCATTTTGTAATTGTCTGATTTGTCACAGTCATCAAAAGTCTTTAACACATCTGCTCTGCAGGTCTTGCCTAGTCGACCGACGAAAGTACGCTTAGTGACTGATGTTCCCGAGCGATCCAACACTGAAAAGATGTGGCCACACGAGCTGAGTGTCTCCGCAACAAAACACATACTGCGGCGAGATGTGCAGCTCTGTAGCCACGCGGCTAGTTGAGCAACGGAATGCGGAGAGCCAAATATCGAGTCAGCTGCCGTGACTAACAAAAATTGTTTTTCTGTAAACCAAGCTAAGCTACATCCGTCTATGTAGTTAATTTTTGACTAAAACTTTTACTTTTCGCGAATACTTCAGAAATCACTGGGAATGACACCTATCTTATTGACGATGACATTGTATACAGGGTGTCCCAGCTATCTTGTCCACCCAAAATATCTCTGGAACAATAACAGCTATTGGAAAACGACTTTCCCGGTATCAATGTAGGACTGGGGCCCATGAATGTACATATTTGGAAACATTCTAAAACGAAAGCATATGTGTTTTTTAACACAAACTTACGTTTTTTTTAAATGGACCTCCTATATTTTTTCTTCAGCAATCCATAGCATGACAAAGCCGGTATTTTCTTTTTTTTTTTTTGCAAATAATAGCTCGTAAAGAGTAAAGTATTTTCTCACATGATATGCATGTAAAATCTGTTTCCCTATCGAGATTTTAAAGTAACTATAGTTTTTCACAATGGATCGATAGATATTTTTAAATGGCATTTAATATCACGTGAAATGAGAATTAAAGTTATATGAAACACATTAATATTCACAATATTCTATGTAGACCTAAAGATGTTAAACCGAAACCTATTGGCTGGTACGTCATTAGGTGCAAGCTGCTAAGTATCTACAGCTACTAATTATTTCGTTTTGTAAGTAACAAACACTTTTTTCTTGCTGCAATGTATTTTACTTGTTCCAGATGCGTTTCGGTTGTTACTTTAAGGCATCTTCAGTGGAGTGTAGAATAATTCAATTTTGTTTTGATATGCGATATATGTAGATTATGAAACAGTTAATGTCTAATTTTTTACGTAAATAAGTAATTACTTATAGTTAATCGAGTTTTTGCTGGCATCTGCGTTTCCTCTCATCTGGTCACATGCTGGAGGTCGCACTATAACGTTCGCAATGTTTTCTTCACAATTTTCATGTTCTTTGCGCTAGCTGTAGACACTTTACCGAAAACTGTGATTTAAAGTGGTAACTACAGTGCGTCCACTTTTGGCTCTTCCTGTTTAGTTTGTTTATACACATGTTGCCAACCTAACGAATTCTATGCTGTAAATTAACGTCTGCTCATTTCTGTTCTCCTTATGTCTATATGAGTGTGTGGCTAGTCAGTGCGAGTTATAGAAAGTTGAATGTGAATGCGATAGCTGTCACAGAGTGGTTGAAAGTTTAGGTGTTCAGCGGATTTGAGTTTTAGTTTAAATGTTTTGTGGAGGGGTTCGTGTAAGAGTAACCTCACTACTTGCATTAATAAATAAAATAGTAGAACAACGCTTCAGCAGGTGAATATTATCAGAATATTATCACGAAGCCCCTTTGTCCTCACTTTTACATAAACCCCTCCACTAAACATTTAAACCAAAAGTCAACTTTGAACCTCTCTGACAGCTATTATATTAACATTCAACTTTCTACGACTCGTCCTGATTAGCTACACACACACACAGACACACACACACACACACACACACACACACACACACATACAGACAGATATAAAGAGAAAAGAAATGAACAGACTTTGGTTTTCAGTATACACTCCGTTTGGTTGGTAGCATGTACATAAACAAAACTAATAGAAAGAAACATAAATTGAACACACATTAGTTACGACTTTAAATGAATTTTTGGTAAAATATCCGCAGCTGTTGACAAAAGAATAATAGTTCTCCACACCAAGTAGCGGAAAGAAAATGAAAATTATGAAGAAAAAAGTTTGTAACGTGAAAACGTGCTTATGTTCGTAAGTGAAGTTATACAGGGTGTATCAAAAAGAATCATCCGATTTGGCACGTCTATATTTCTTAAACTAATAGTCATATACAATGAATTTTATTTTTTATGGAAGGGAAACTCAAAAGGTTTTTTTTTCATACCTTTTCAAAGGTATGAGACGCGCGGCATATATCAATGCGGTATTCAAATTCCTCCCACACTACAGTGAGCATGACTTGAGTTACAGCTTCCACAGCTGCTGTTATCCGATGTCTCAGTTCATTCGTTGTTGTTGGTAACAGAGGCACATAAACAGAATCTTTTATAAACCGTCACAAGAAATAATCACATACAGTCAGGTCCGGTGATTTTGGAGGCCAGTAATGTAAAGCTGAATCATTTGGTCCAGTGCGACTGATTCATCTTTCAGTAAACTTTGATTTAAAAGTTACCACAGTTCCAGATGGCCGGCGTTGTGGCCGAGAGGTTCTAAGCGCTTCAGTCCGGAACCACGCGGCTGCTACGGTCGCAGTTTCGAATCCTGCCTCAGGCATGGATGTGTGTGACGTCCTTAGGTTAGTTAGGTTTAAGTAGTACTAAATCTAGGGAACTGATGACCTCAGATGTTAAGTCCCATAGTCCTTAGAGCCATTTGAACCATTTTTGAAGTTCCAGATGCCAGTGTGGCGGTGCCCCATCCTGTTGGTAAATTAAGCCGTTCGAATCAGTCTCCAACTGTGGGAAATGAAAGTTCTCATGCATATCGAGATATGTGCTTCCTGTAAGTGTTCTTGGCGAAGAAATCTGGACCACACACTGTTTCCCGTGAAACTGCTCAAAACACATTAAATTTTGGAGAGTCTCTATCATGTTGTACAGCTTCCTCCATCTTGCGAAGAACGAAATTACAGAACTCCACATGTTGTTGTTTGTCACATTCAAGAAGAGCTTGCAGTAGCTGAATTTCGTATGATTTCATGTGTAAACGTCGACGCAACACACGCCAGACGGACATCTGGGGCATGTTGAGCTGTCGAATTTAATGGCGAACGGATTTCTGCGGACTCCTTGTGAAACTGTGGCGGATGCGTTCGACGTCTGTGTCAGACACTCGGGGATGGCCCGACCATTTGCCTTTACAGAAACAACCTGATTCTCAGAATTGTTCATGCAATCGTCTAATGCTCTATGCTGGAGGAGGATCGACACCACACCTTGTACGAAAGTCACACTGAAAGGTTATTAGTGACCTCCACTGTGCAAAACGTAGAACACACAACACTTTCTGTTGTCCAGACACTATTTTTACTAGAACTGAAGTGGGCGCACACTGCTGCAACACAGCGGGGACCATGTAAAACTTGAGAGTTTACTTTTTCAAACAGTATGTTGTTCACGCGCATATCTCAAATAACATAGTAGTTATGATCTTTTTTATATCGGATGATTCATTTTGATTCGCCCTGTTGTGTGGCCTACAGTCTGCGACCAGATGAGAGGGAACAGCGATGCTAGACAAACACTCGATTAACTATAGATTAGATTAGATTAGATTAGATTAATACTAGTGCCATGGATCATGAATGCGATATTTCGTAATGATGTGGAACGAGTCAAATTTTCCAATACATGACATAATTAAGTTAATTTAACAACATACTTCAGTTAATACAAAAACTTTTTTATTTTTTTGTTTTTTTATTTTTTTATAAGTTTTTGTTTTTTTTTCTTTTTTTCTTAATTTATATCTAAAAATTCCTCTTGGAGTAGAAGGAGTTGTCATTCAGAAATTCTTTTAATTTCTTCTTAAATACTTGTTGGTTATCTGCGAGACTTTTGATACTATTTGGTAAGTGACCAAAGACTTTAGTGGCAGAATAATTTACCCCTTTCTGTGCCAAAGTTAGATTTAATCTTGAATAGTGAAGATCATCCTTTCTCCTAGTATTGTAGTTATGCACACTGCTATTACTTTTGAATTGGGTTTGGTTGTTAATAACAAATTTCATAAGAGAGTATATATATACTGAGAAGCTACTGTGAATATCCCTAGATCCTTAAATAAATGTCTGCAGGATGATCTTGGGTGGACTCCAGCTATTATTCTGATTACACGCTTTTGTGCAATAAATACTTTATTCCTCAGTGATGAATTACCCCAAAATATGATGCCATATGAAAGCAATGAGTGAAAATAAGCGTAGTAAGCTAATTTACTAAGATGTTTATCACCAAAATTTCCAATGACCCTTATTGCCTAAGTAGCTGAACTCAAACGTTTCAGCAGATCATTAATGTGTTTCTTCCAATTTAATCTGTCATCAATGGACACACCTAAAAATTTGGAATATTCTACCTTAGCTATATGCTTCTGATTAAGGTCTACATTTATTAATGGCGTCATACCATTCACTGTACGGAACTGTATGTACTGTGTCTTATCAAAATTCAATGAGAGTCCATTTACAAGGAACCACTTAGTAATTTTCTGAGAGACAGTATTGACAATTTCATCAGTTAATTCTTGTTTGTCAGGTGTGATTACTATACTTGTATCATCAGAAAAGAGAACTAACTTTGCCTCTTCATGAATATAGAATGGCAAGTCATTAATATATATTAAGAACAACAAAGGACCCAAGACTGACCCTTGTGGAACCCCATTCTTGATAGTTCCCCAGTTTGAGGAATGTGCTGATCTTTGCATATTATGAGAACTGCTTATTTCAACTTTCTGCACTCGTCCAGTTAGGTACGAATTGAACCATTTGTGCACTGTCCCACTCATGCCACAATATTCGAGCTTGTCTAGCAGAATTTCATGATTTACACAATCAAAAGCCTTTGAGAAATCACAAAAAATCCCAGTGGGTAGTGTTTGGTTATTCGGATCATTCAAAATTTGATTGGTGAAAGCATATATGGCATTTTCTGTTGAAAAACCTTTCTGGAAACCAAACTGACGTTTTGTTAGTACTTCATTTTTACAAATATGTGAAGCTACTCTTGAATACATTACTTTCTCAAAATTTTTGGATAAAGCTGTTAGAAGGGAGATTGGACAGTAATTGTTGAGATCAGATCTATCCCCCTTTTTATGCAAAGGTATAACAATAGCATATTTCAGTCTATCAGGGAAAATGCCCTGTTCCAGAGAGCTATTACACAGGTGGCTGAGAATCTTACTTATCTGTTGAGAACAAGCTTTTAGTATTTTGCTGGAATTGCCATCAATTCCATGTGAGTTCTTGCTTTTAAGCAAGTTTATTATTTTCCTGATTTCAGAGGGAGAAGTGGGTGAGATTTCAATTTTATCAAATTGTATAGCTATGGCCTCTTCCATTAACAGCCTAGCATCATCTAATGAACACCTGGATCCTACTACACTCCTGGAAATTGAAATAAGAACACCGTGAATTCATTGTCCCAGGAAGGGGAAACTTTATTGACACATTCCTGGGGTCAGATACATCACATGATCACACTGACAGAACCACAGGCACATAGACACAGGCAACAGAGCATGCACAATGTCGGCACTAGTACGGTGTATATCCACCTTTCGCAGCAATGCAGGCTGCTATTCTCCCATGGAGACGATCGTAGAGATGCTGGATGTAGTCCTGTGGAACGGCTTGCCATGCCATTTCCACCTGGCGCCTCAGTTGGACCAGCGTTCGTGCTGGACGTGCAGACCGCGTGAGACGACGCTTCATCCAGTCCCAAACATGCTCAATGGGGGACAGATCCGGAGATATTGCTGGCCAGGGTAGTTGACTTACACCTTCTAGAGCACGTTGGGTGGCACGGGATACATGCGGACGTGCATTGTCCTGTTGGAACAGCAAGTTCCCTTGCCGGTCTAGGAATGGTAGAACGATGGGTTCGATGACGGTTTGGATGTACCGTGCACTATTCAGTGTCCCCTCGACGATCACCAGTGGTGTACGGCCAGTGTAGGAGATCGCTCCCCACACCATGATGCCGGGTGTTGGCCCTGTGTGCCTCGGTCGTATGCAGTCCTGATTGTGGCGCTCACCTGCACGGCGCCAAACACGCGTACGACCATCATTGGCACCAAGGCAGAAGCGACTCTCATCGCTGAAGACGACACGTCTCCATTCGTCCCTCCATTCACGCCTGTCGCGACACCACTGGAGGCGGGCTGCACGATGTCGGGGCGTGAGCGGAAGACGGCCTAACGGTGTGCGGAACCGTAGCCCAGCTTCATGGAGACGGTTGCGAATGGTCCTCGCCGATACCCCAGGAGCAACAGTGTCCCTAATTTGCTGGGAAGTGGCGGTACGGTCCCCTACGGCACTGCGTAGGATCCTACGGTCTTGGCGTGCATCCGTGCGTCGCTGCGGTCCGGTCCCAGGTCGACGGGCACGTGCACCTTCCGCCGACCACTGGCGACAACATCGATGTACTGTGGAGACCTCACGCCCCACGTGTTGAGCAATTCGGCTGTACGTCCACCCGGCCTCCCGCATGCCCACTATACGCCCTCGCTCAAAGTCCGTCAACTGCACATACGGTTCACCTCCACGCTGTCGCGGCATGCTACCAGTGTTAAAGACTGCGATGGAGCTTCGTATGCCACGGCAAACTGACTGACACTGACGGCGGCGGTGCACAAATGCTGCGCAGCTAGCGCCATTCGACGGCCAACACCGCGGTTCCTGGTGTGTCCGCTGTGCCGTGCGTGTGATCATTGCTTGTACAGCCCTCTCGCAGTGTCCGGAGCAAGTATGGTGGGTCTGACACACCGGTGTCAATGTGTTCTTTTTTCCATTTCCAGGAGTGTATATCCACAACATTTAGAAAATGGTTATTAAAAATATTTTCAACTTCTGACTTTTTGTTCGTAAAGTTTTCATTCAATTTTATGGTAATACTGTCTTCCTGTGCTCTTGAAAATGAAAATGGCTTTGAGCACTATGGGACTTAACTTCTAAGGTCATCAGTCCCCTAGAACTTAGAACTACTTAAACCTAACTAACCTAAGGACATCACAAACATCCATGCCCGAGGCAGGATTCGAACCTGCGACCGTAGCAGTCGCGCGGTTCTGGACTGAGCGCTTAGAACCGCTAGACCACCGCGGCCGGCCTTGTGCTCTTGGTTGACCGGTTTCTCTTTTAATAATATTCCAAATTGTTTTAATTTTATTATTAGAGTTGCTGATTGCAGACATGATACACATACTTCTGGATTTTTTAATAACTTTTCTTAATATAACACAGTAGTTTTTATAATGTTTGATAGTTTCTGGATTACTACTCTTTCTTGCTGTCAGATACATTTCCCTTTTCCGGTTACAAGATATTTTTATTAGTAAGCCATGGTTTGTTACAAGGTTTCTTACGAGTATATTTAACTATTTTCTTGGGTGAAGCAGTTTTCAAACGCATTTACAAAAATGTCATGAAATAAATTATATTTTAAATTGGCATAAGGTTCACAGTACACCTCATCCCAGTCTAACTGCTGTAGGCTTTCCCTGAAATTTGCAATTGTTAAATCGTTGACTGAACGTACTACTTTGGAGGACTGTTTAGTATTGCTGAATGGAGCTATGTCATATATTGTAACTAGCTGTGCACCATGATCAGAAAGACCATTCTCAACAGGTTGAGCATTTATCTGGTTAAAATTATCTTGGTCTATAAAGAAGTTATCTACCAGTGAGCTGCTATCCTTTACCACCCGTGTAGGAAAATCAATAACGGGTGTCACATTGAAAGAACCGAGTAATACTTCAAGGTCATTTTTCCTATTACCCTCTTTCAGAGAATCTAGATTGAAGTCCCCACAAATAATGATTTGCTTCCCCCTGCCTGACAGATAGCACAACAAGGAGTTCAAATTTTTCAGAAATAGATGAAAATTTCCTGATGGGGACCTATATACAGTTATAATTATAAATGTGCCTTTATTTAATTTAAGCTCACAGGCACACGCTTCTATATGTTTCTCTACACAAAACTTTCTTGTTTCTATACTTTTTGCACAATGATAACTTTTGACATATATGGCAACTCCTCCTTTCTCCATATTTTCTCTCATTACATGTGCAGAGAGCTTATATCCACTTACATTTACCTTATACATATCAGTAACAATGTGATGCTCAGACAGGCATAGTATATCTATTTCATCCTCAGCTTCTAAATCTTCTAAACAAACCAGAAGCTCATCTATTTTATTATTTAAACTCCCAATATTTTGATGAAATATACTTACATTTTTTTTAAATTATACTTTTATGGGAACCTTTCCTTATTCTAACATTTGCAGTACTCTCCTGTCTGAGTTTCTCATTGTGCTTAGGCCTAGTTCCTAACTAGTAACATGGTGTTCAGAGAGGCAGATTATGTCAACTGGGTTGGGTGACTTTAATTCATCAATGCAATTACCTAGGACTGAGATACAACTTGGTGGAGATAAAATTTCTGGTGATTGGTGAAAATTTATAATTGACAGCTGATTGGTGATCCAATGTGCTAGAATTGTGCTGTTTAATTTTTTTCCTAAACTGAAGATTTGTTTCAATCCTGACCTCTCATAGAACTTGACATCTTTCTGTGTTACCTATCCTAAAAAAGTTGCTGCTCCAACACCTGTAATCACTTATTTGTGTAAAAAAAAAATAAGACGTGAATTGTTTTATAATCTACAAATATCGCAAAGATTCCACTGGAAATGACTTAAAGTAAAAGGCAAAACGCGTCTGGAACAAATAAAACACATCACAGGAAGAAAAATGCGTTTGTTATTTACGATACGAATATTTCTGTACTTGCTGCTGGTAATGGCCACGTAAACAAACGTGTTATTAATTATTTCGTTTTGCTTTAAGACATTTTGTTCATTTTCAACGATTAGGATAGTTCGTAATTACATGTAATAACATCAGATTGCCAATTACTCTTCCCAGCATCGCTAAAACAGTCTTTACAGGCAGGATATGTAGCCTCTGATAAGTCGATTTCTTTTACCAAAAGGTTTTACATCCCTGACCGGACTTTGTGTCACACATCTTGGCATGAAAACCCAAATATAATATTCTGTGCGTCGTCTTCACTATCCATAAAGTCTCACTGATCTTAGTCTTGCAAGTAGTTATGAAGAACCAGTCATAATAATTGGCTTCTCAGTTACCACTTTAGATTTTATAATCGAATTGCCGATTCGATATTTAGTTGCCAAAATGCCCTATTTATTTTTTGATTAACCTGCTTTCTCGCCACAAACGGCAATTAGAAATAGTTTCATACGAAGTTAGTGCATCCTTTAATACCTCTGAGAATAGTCACATGATATTTGAAGTCAGCGGATCCTTTAATACGTCTGAGAATAGTCACATGATATTTGAAGTCAGCGAAAATGCCTCCACCGGACAAAAAACGTGTGACGGCATATGCAGAAATGATTACTATACATTTGGCACCAATGATTTCTACACAGTTTAAGAACTGCCCGTGCATTCGAAAGTCATGAATAATATGTAACCAGTCACTGGTTGTTGGTTCATGAAGGAATACATGTCTTATGGAAAATGCCACAAATGGCAGTGACCAAAACAGTAATTCATCTTCATCGTTTGCTGACAGTCGCCATAAGAAAAATGCATTCAAGTTTTAACTTTTTCCTAACATAAGTCTATTTTCAGTGAGTAATAGAGATGCATACGCAAATATATTACAAGTGATATGTGCTACAGACTATATTAAACAAATATTCTGGCTATAAATACGCAACTCGCCAGCCTAATCAAAGGTGATGTTATTTGCTGCTGGATTGCGTTAACAAGAAATACAATTCGTCTCACTATTTTGTTTGCTGTGGAGTTCAACCTAAAGACTGTGTTGGTACAGTCCCCACAGTAGCCTATCGTGTTTAGGTCTCTTTATCTCTGCGTAACTACAGCATGTTACATCCATTCAAATGTGCTTACCGTTGGCAAGCCTTGGTCTCTCTTTGCAGTTTAGCCTCCATTATCAAACTGACGCCGGCCGGTGTGGCCGAGTGGTTCTAGGCGCTTGAGTCTGGAACCGCGCGACCGCTACGGCCGCAAGTTCGAATGCTGCCTCGGGCATGGATGTGTGTGATGTCCTTAAGTTAGGTTTAAGTACTTCTAAGTTCTAGGGCAAAGGTCCCGAGTTCGAGTCTCGGTCCGCCACACACTTTTAATCTGCCAGGAAGTTTCATATCAGCGCACACTCCGCTGTAGAATGAAAATTTCATTCTAGTATCTGTTCTGTGGCGATCGGTTTTCTAAACAACAGTCATGAATGATAATCATCAAATCTGCTTATGGTGAATCCGCTCGTATGGTACCAGCAAGCGGTGTGGTGTGGTTACTCAGTCCCACTTGCTCAGCGGCTGGTGCCAGTACATACGTTTTCTTGCTGTACACTGTATGTTAATGAATCAAAGCTACATCAACTCCTGCAGTTAGATTTTCGGTAGAGACTCTCCTTTTCGTTTAAAAAATTAAAAACCACTCCTATCGACACGTGCATTTTCTTCTCTATGTAAAACTCATTTGATTCTGAGGAAACTAACTGCCACAAATAACTGATTTTTGCATGTATTATAGTTACATATTACAGGCTGATGATGAAGTGTATATTTTTTCGATATTCGTCATACTTTTTGTGATACTAAATTCTTAAGTAACCCGTCGCATACTATTTGAAGAGTTTACAATGACAAATGTGGTCGCTGGCTATTTCACGTTTGGTTCATTTTAAATTACACACACATCAAAAAAAGTTTTGCATCACCTCGGTTCCGTGAGTTCCGGAACCTGTACAGAAAATTCAAATAGAGATCAACATAAACACCATTCCCGCCCTTTTTATTGCTCATGAAAACCACACATTGCATGTTGTACCACCATACAGCGAGACCTTCAGAGATGGTGGTCCAGATTGCTGTACACATAGTTACCTCTAATACCCAGTAGCACGTCCTCTTGCATTGATGCATGCCTGTATTCGCGTCGTGACATACTATCCACAAGTTCATCATCTGTTGGTCCAGATTGTCCCACTCCTCAGTCCGCAGCTCGTGGTCGTGTGGTAGCGTTCTCGCTTCCCTCGCCCGGGTTCCCGGGTTCGATTCCCGGCGGGGTCAGGGATTTTCTCTGCCTCGTGATGACTGGGTGTTGTGTGCTGTCCTCAGGTTAGTTAGGGTTAAGTAGTTCTAAGTTCTAGGGGACTGATGACCACAGATATTAAGTCCCATAGTGCTCAGAGCCATTTGAACCATTTTGAACCACTCCTCAACGGCGATTCGGAGTAGATCCCTCAGAGTTATTGGTGGGTCACATCGTCCGTAAACAGCCCTTTTCAGTCTATACTAGGCATGTTAGATAGGGTTCATGCCTGCAGAAAATGCTGGCAGCTCTAATCGAACGGTGTCGTTATCCTGAAGGAAGTCATTCACAAGATATGCACGATGGGGGCGCGAATTGTCATCCATGACGACGAATGCCTCGCCAATACGCTGCCCATATGGTTGCACTATTTGTCGGAGAACGGCAATCACGTATCGTACAGCCGTTACGGCACCTACCACCACCACCAGCGGCGTACGTCAGCCCCTCATAACGCCACCCCAAAACATCAGGGAACCTCCACCTTGTTGCAGTCGCTAGACAGTGTGTCTCAGACGTTCAGCCTGACTGAGTTGTTCCCAAACACGTCTCCGACGATTGTCTGGTTGAAGGCATATGCGAAACTCATCGGTGAAAAGAACGTGATGCCAATCCTGAGCGGTCCTTGGGCCCATCTGTACCGCGCTTCATGGTGTCGTGGTTGCAAAGATGGACCTCGCCATGGACGTCGGGAGTGAAGTTACGCATCATGCAGCCTATTGCGCACAGTTTGAGTCGTAACACGTTGTCCTGTAGCTGCACGAAAAGCATTATTCAACATGGTGGCGTTGCTGTCAGGGTTCCTCCGAGCCATAATCCGTAGGTAGCGGTCACACACTGCAGTAGTAGCCCTTGGGCGGCCTGAGCGAGCCATGTGATCGACAGTTCCTGTCTCTCCGTACTTCCTCCATGTCCGAATAACATCGCTTTGGTTCACTCCGAGAAGCCTGGCTACTGCCCTTGTTGAGATCCCTTCCTGGCACAAAGTAACAATGCGGACGAGATCGAACCGCGGTATTGACCGTCTACGCATGGTTGAACTACAGACAACACGAGTCGTGTACCTCGTTCCTGGTGGGATGGCTGGAACTGATCGGCTGTCGCACCCCCTCCGTCTATCGGGCGCTGCTCATGCACGGTTGTTTACATATTTGACCGGGTTTATTGACATCTCTGAACAGTCAAAGGGACTGTGTCTGTGATACAATATCCACAGTCAACGTCTGTCTTCAAAAGTTCTGGGAACCAGGGTGGTGCAAAACTTTTTCTGACGTGTGTACGTTGCTGTACACTAAAGGTAGCTAACGTATAGAAATTGTCTTTAAAGCTGAAATGAAAACCGTATCTCACTACAGTATGGAGGAAATGGAGGTCTAATTCTTTATTTGAGCGCACTGGTGCAGAGTCACGTGCTAGTCAGCCCATAATGGGGCTACGATAGCGAGCAAATTTGTGATGTATGCAGGGCTTGTCCAGGAATGAAAGTGACAAGTGCGAGCTCCAGATGGCCAAGCGTTTAGGAGAAAAAAATAGCGTTTTTGGCGTAGGTCGGGGTATTTCTGTCGGCGTAGTTTCCACACAACAGTTGGGGGATCAAAAAGTACAGAACGATCATCCATGGGTCGTGAGATCGAGTCCCTATGCCAGCTTTTTGCTTTTTTTGTACGTTACATTTAAAATAAAAGAAGGTAAGGCGAAGTAAAATTTGTGGTCGCAAATAAATTTTCAGGAAGGGATTGTAAGGCCTACACAATGACTCAAAATTATATACTTTTATTATTTCACAGTTGATTTAGACGTGCTGGAGTGATATTAACCGTAAAGCTATGGTGAGCAGTAATTTTCTCGACGTGTTGTACATGCCATTAACGCCGCATTTTTACAATTATGTGGATGTTTTAAAATAGCTATAGAAAAGCACACTTTGTTTACGTACATAAAAGGTTCTCTCTCATAGTGCTATTTGGCAGCAAATGCTTGTGGCCAAATACTTGTGAGGACAGCCTGTAATGTACAGTGGAAAGTTTTTTTGAGTCAGTCTTCTTGGGATGTCATTTCCTTTACTATCAGTGAAGCAATAGATATGAAGCTTTTCGATCAGTTCTTTACTTGGCCACAAAAACTGACATTTCCAAACTGCACAAGAAAACTGCAGTTGGGAAGAACCACTTTAGTAGGCCTACTGAACAATGGCAATCCTCCACATTGCAAAAATCTCGTATTATAACTGGAACTGATTGTTGATCATGAGTCAATTAACAGTAGAAGTAAAGTATCACAACAGTCAAAAAAAACTTTTTGTTTTATAAGGCCGGCCGGTGTGGCCAAGCGGTTAAAGGCGCTACAGTCTGGAACCGCGTGGCCGCTACGGTCGCAGGTTCGAATCCTGCCTCGGGCATGGATGTGTGTGATGTCCTTAGGTTAGTTAGGTTTAAGTAGTTCTAAGTTCTAGGGGACTGATGCCCATAGAAGTTAAGTCCCATAGTGCTCAGAGCCATTTGAACCATTTTGTTTTATAAGGCTGTTTTAAGATTCAAGAGTTTAATGCAGTAATGACGACATTCCTATATTGTGCCGTGTATTCATCCACCATTTTTTTAAATCCTCGGTCCTAAGGAGCCAGTATCTTTTAGGCATACATAGATTGTTAGCAGTAATTTTCTAGAAAGGGTAATAGCACACTGTGTTGTATAGGAGTGGGGTACTTTGATAACATCATGTTTGTACAAGACAATTACTTCTCAGCTTGATGGTCCAAGGTTCGGTGATAAGTCATTGGAACTGCTAAGCCGTAAAGAGAATGTACGCATGAAAGTATTTTATTATATGTGATGCTGAAAAGAGTATTTCGAGTGACACCTACGACTGAATTCTCGACTCACCTGTGTCATTGGACATCTTTGTTACAGTCCCTTCTACCAAATTTATCACAAACCCTCGTGTATGCTTTAAACACAATCCTTTCCTGGAAATTTTATGTGGAATCCCAAATTTTTCCTTACCTTTTCTTTTCATGCCTTTTATGAAAAATATTACTGTACGTATTGAACACTATTTCGCTTTGTTTGCAGTGTAATTAACGAGAAGAGTGTTGGTATGTAATTCATACAAATTTAATTTTATTCCCGTCTTGATGAAATTCTTCAGACTGAACCTTCAAGACAAGAGGAAGATCACTGCCTACATAAAATTTCGTACTCTCGTACACACACACACACACACATACACACACACACACACACACACACACACACACATTTTTATATATGTTGCTGTCTCACATATGGTTTGTATTCGCTATGAGTACAACAAGACACAGGGCCACTCTGTGTGGCTGATATTAAGATCCCAGACAACGCCGGGCACTCGCACCAAATATGGTATTTTTTCTTGACGTTTGGACATCTGGAACTCCCAGTTCTGCTGTTTCATTTCAGGCCGAGCCCTGTTTATACCGCAAATTTGGACGAAATTGGTGATGAGTAAGGGCGGTCCTCTTGCCAGTCGCTAACAGTTTATGGAAGTTGACGCATTATTACGCCATTAGCACGCCTACCCACTCAGCACAGTACATTCATTAATTATGGGCAGACTAAAGACGTTTTAATGGAAAACTCATATAGTAAGTGTTAAATACTGAACAAATCTTGCACAAAAAAAAAAAAAAATGGTTCAAATGGCTCTGAGCACTATGGGACTTAACATCTGTGGTCACCACTCCCCTAGAACTTAGAACTACTTAAACCTAACTAACCTAAGAAAATCACACACATCCATGCCCGAGGCAGGATTCGAACCTGCGACCGTAGTAGTCGCGCGGTTCCGGACTGAGCGCCTGAACCGCTAGACTCTTGTACAAAACAAAGAAGTGAAACTAGTATGTGTTCGCAAGGAGAATTTAATTATTCACATGAACAACTGAAAATTCAGCGTTTGGTATTCAAGGAGTATGCCCAAATGTTACCTACAATGATTCATTGTATCGTGGACACTACAATACCTGTGTTACATTCAGTATTAAGTTAGTTCCGCCAATTCGCTGCTTTTCCTTCAGAATTTCGAAATCGCTGTAGAAGTTTTTAGAAGTAGATGGACAACATCGTTAAAAAACACTCCCGAGTCAACAGAAGATGACTGTAAAATAACTGCACAACAATAATGGCACAGGTGGTAATTCCCTAGCTATCTTTGAAGCATTGAGGGGAAATAAATAAAAAAACGGTAAACTGTTTTCATACATATTCGTACACATCCTCTTCGACTGGATTATTAACTGTAACTGACGCATATTATAGGTTTCTTATGGTGAATGTGGACTTCTTCGGCAAAGAGAGCGTTGGAGATGTTTTCGATGACTGGCTCTGAGCACTATGGGACTCAACTGCTGAGGTCATTAGTACCCTAGAACTTAGAACTAGTCAAACCTAACTAACCTAAGACATCACAAACATCCATGCCCGAGGCAGGATTCGAACCTGCGACCGTAGCGGTCTTGCGGTTCCAGACTGCAGCGCCTTTAACCGCACAGCCACTTCGGCCGGCTTTTTCGATGACTGCCCCTTCTGCCATGCAATAGAAATATGAAGACCAAAAGTAACTAAGAAAAACTCTCTGCCATGAGCCACTATGAAATGTCCATACGCTTTTCTAGGGGATGCTGCATTTACTCTAAAGAAGAAAGGACAAAGATTGTTGATGACGTTAAGAATAGATACAAGTATCCGTTATTTTGGGCAAGAATGGCGATGTAATGTTTTGTTGTTTCTGTGACATCTAAATATAGCATTTTACACGAACCTGTCGAAACCAGTGCAGAAAGTGAGTACGTTTTGTGAAAGCTATAACTTTATTACACATTATCCGTGATCTCTAATGAATAAATGAGGCTGATATAACGTTTTTTAGGATGTGCTCCAAATACACCAAAAACTACATACCAATTTTCAGAAGAGATAATGCTTCATCACGAGCAGCCGTGCAGATGAGGGAAAATGTTCAATTTTGCTTTGAAGAAAATAATATCCAAAGAACGTAAAATAAGCTGTTTTGAAATGTGTTTTATGGTTCTGATGGTTCAAATGGCTCTGAGCACTATGGGACTCAACTGCTGAGATCATATGTCCCCTAGAACTTAGAACTACTTAAACCTAACTAACCTAAGGACAACACACACATCCATGCCCGAGGTAGGATTCGAACCTGCGACTGTAGCGGTCACGCGGTTCCAGACTGTAGCGCCAGAACCGCTCGGCCACCAGCGGCCGGCAAATGTGTTTTATGTATTTATTTATAGTACCAATTATTTTGCCAACTTTCGCCCATTCAAGGCACGATATTTTTATTCCTTTTGTCCCACAATACACAACGTTCTTGAACAGCACTGATCAGAATTTAAGTGTCTGAAATTTAAACAAGTTGCAGACCGCGTCCCCTTCGCGTGAAAATAGACCAACTGATCGCGTGCGCTTCGCTGCACTGCGCGTCGCTCAATGACCGAGAGTGAGCACTCACCTAGGACGCTTTAACCGCTGGTGACTATTTGATATTTTCGTGCGTTCGCAACATTTTGTTCACGTAGGACGTCGCACAAGTCCAGGCGCACTTCAGGATGCAACCGACGAAGGGCAGGGCAACACAACGAATGATTTTGTGGCTCACGGATGTAAATACAACACCGCGAATTCAGTTGCAGGGCAGTGCAGTGCCTGCTTTCGCCTTCGCCGCGCACTATTCAGGACACATGCTTGCGCGGAGTAGCATCTCAGAACGATAATGGAGGTGAAGGTGTTTTAAATATTGATAGTTTACGGGAAGTTACATCTCGAACTGAGAATCCTACAGAATTTGACATTTCCTCATTACTCAAGCACCGATGTAATAAATAACAGTCGGGCGGTCTCGGGCACCTCGCCAAGGTTCGCGCGGCAACCCCCGTTGGAGGTTCTAGTCCTTCCTCGGCCGTGTGTGCGTGTGTTGTCCTTAGCGTAAGTTAGATTAAGTAGTGTGTACGCCTAGGGACCGATGACTTCAGCAGTTTGGTCCCATAGGAAGTTACCACAAATTGTCAAAACAGAACAGCCAAAGAAACTGAAGATACTATGTTTACAAGCTTCTACAACATCCCATTGTACAGCGTGACTAATGGGCAAAGGAAAGAGCGACTGAACGTAAAAAGATTGGAGACTCAAAATCCCTAAGTGACCCACTATCATTTCTTCATGTCTATGTACCAATCAACAAAAAACATAACACCAACAAGCCAAAATTTCATCCGAGGAGAAATATTTGAAGCGAATTCGAAACCAGAGGCATCTCTCCTAGCAGTTCACAGTCTTACAGCCAAAGATCCCAAACCACCCCTGAATGACGACGCAACAAATGCTTTATATACCCCGTACTCGTCCGAGGCCACCTGTACGTGTTTGACACTTCAGAATGCAGTGGTCGTGCCTTCAAGTACAGCTGCTGTATCTTAGCTCAACTCATGAATAACAACAACAATTTCCCTAATTAATTTTCCATGATAACCTATGTAACTCTTGCTTATGTCTTTACTTTGTAAGAAATTTCAATAACTTAACAACACAGACTTTTTCTTCACTTCAAATTGGTTTTCGCGCAAAGCACAGGCTTTTTCTTCACTTCAAAGTGGTTTTCACGCATTACATCTTTCATAAAATATATAATTACGCAAATTCTTGTTAATTTCGTGGGCTCCTCTGCGGCCTAAATGGAAGTAGTTTGTGAAATATCTTTTCAACTTTAGTATTTCTCTTGTTCATGTATCCGCTGTTACATTGTGATTTGCTCCGTTGAGAAGTGTTGATTAACATCAGCAGGTCCATTTCGTCATCAGAATAAAACTAAACTAAGATCCACGTGTTCAGCCATACCTCCACAAGGGAAGACTGCGCGACATGACTAAACTGTCTCCAAATATGTGCACACTCTGTGTTGCCAAGTAGTTCCCTCCCGTGTTGCCCCGCCCTTCGTCGCCTGCGTCCCAACGTGCGCCTGGCCTAAAGGCCCCTGTAAACGACCAAACCTGCTTTCGAAACGCTCCCTTGTCTAGCAGCGGATATCTCAAACAAGCCCATACAAGTACAAAGTTCGACAGTTTAACCTCGCTCTGAAGCAGACGCTGTTCGTGTTCGTGAGTATTTTGACAGTAGCGAGAATGGCCACAAATGCAGACAAAACAGTCCTGTCATTGGCTCTGACATTGTGTTTAAAGAAGGAAACAATACATTAGGCCAGAAAATGACTTAAAGTAATGTAATATAATAAATAAAATCTGCTAAGGGAAATATTACTCTCAGAAACCGATGAGTACATCAACTTTCTTCGAATGGACGCCGGCCGCAGTGGCCGTGCGGTTAAAGGCGCTGCAGTCTGGAACCGCAAGACCGCTACGGTCGCAGGTTCGAATCCTGCCTCGGGCATGGATGTTTGTGATGTCCTTAGGTTAGTTAGGTTTAACTAGTTCTAAGTTCTAGGGGACTAATGACCTCAGCAGTTGAGTCCCATAGTGTTCAGAGCCATTTTCGAATGGACCATGAACCTTGTAAAAACTTGTTCAGGCCCCCGTAGAAGTACAAACTTGTTTGTCAAATTCGCTACCGATGGGTTAAACAAGCCGTGTACATACCAAGAATGCGTATCAGTTTAACCGCACTTTTTAAGTAGACGCTTCTCGTATATGCTGTCTTTTGGCACTAGTGGCTATGGCAACAAATGCAGATAAAGAATTTCTAATATTGACTTCGGCACTGTGTTTATAGAAAAACAAGAAGAAAACAAGACGCTTGGCCAGAGAATTGTTTCAAATGAGAGAGACACGCACATGAATACCGTTAATGGAAATGTTACACTCGGAACATGATGAGATCAACTTTCTGGGGATGGAAAGTAAAACTTTTAATAATTTGTTTAGAGTTACTTCGCCCTCACATTAGAAAGACGCAAGCATGGGAAAATGTTTTCTCTTCTAACTGATCCTTTAATGACAGTTCATTAAAATACCACAACGTGGGAACATATAGAGTAGAGTAACCGGAGAACTTCGATTTCTTTTATTTAATTGGATTCCCGTTTGTATTTCATGCGAAAATATCGATTTTGTTTATAAATCTTCCTACATTACGTATAGCTGGGAAAAATGTGATGCCTCTACGATTTTTAATTGTCAGCGCTGTTTTGTTTTTATCCTTGAGCATACTTTCCACAGTTCTAGTAACTCACCATACAGTGAGATAAATTACAATAAAACCATTTTTTTCACTATACATACGCGGCGAAGCATCGAAACAAACAACGCCCACCATCTTGTCAAACTTCCCATCAGTCAAAATTTCTCTCAAAAACGATATATGCTTGACAGACACGTCAGATAGCACCGTACACGTCAAATATTTGGCAAGCATAGTTAAGTTTCACGAAATGTTTGGTCGTTCACGGGGGGCCGTTAAGGGTCGAAACACGTGGCGAAGAGAAGAAGAGCTCGGTTTCCATTGCCAAACATATTTCCACCTCCCCAACATTGAAATTATGTAAAAAATAAACGCTAGTCTCATTGTTGGCTATCATCAAAGCCGATGGTCGAGCTTGCGCACAGACGCTTACTAGGAATTAGTAGATTTTTTTTTTTTTTTTTTTTACTTTTGTAACGTCAGCAACGTTTAAATTTATTTCCGATGCGAATTCTAATGTCCGTATGAACGAGCATTCACACGCGCATGATCTGCTGCACTCTCGGCCAGACTCATGTCGTCGGGCTGCCATTTGGCACTATTGCCGCGTTTAGACAGTTACGAATCTGCTACCAGAATCTCAATCGCGCTAGTACTACTGCGGAAGGGCGTACTGGCACGCACAAAATGGGACAACTGTCTCGTGATTTTAAACTGAACGAGAAATTAAAGTTTTAAAATATTTTTGAGCGGTCCTGTTTTCAACCTTCCGCGGCTGCCTACCGTTGTACTTGAACTTCTCGATGCGTTTCTCGTAAGACGTGCTTAATGACATACAGGAATATGTTCACGCTTCTGACCCCGGAAACTGCGGCACTCAAGATCTGTCGTACGAAAAAGGTCAATACGCCGGGTTAAACGATGGTGTGAGCTATTCACAGATAATACAACTACACCCAGTACAAAAAATAGGTTTAGTTCTATATCTTTTGTACATAAACTCATTATTGTCTTAGAGCGGATGTTCCGAAAGATCAAATATGCGGCCGTTTAAAACTGCGCATCAACTGCTCACAAAGGCCGCACATGACTAGCTTAGCGCCTGGAGCGGCTAGTGGGTTTGGGTTGTTTGGGGGAAAAGACCAAACAGCGAGGTCATCGGTCTCATCGGCTTAGGGAAGGATGGGGAAGGAAGTCAGCCGTGCCCTTTCGAAGGAACCATCCCAGCATTTGCCTGAAGCGATGTAGGGAAATCACGGAAAACCTAAATCAGGATGGCCGGGAGCGGCTAGTGATTCGTGACTTAAGACCTGCCCGCCCGGTTGGCCGTGCGGTCTAACGCACGGCTTTCCGGGCGGGAAGGAGCGCCTGGTCCCCGGAACGGGTCCGGTGAACCGGCCAGTCTGTGGATGGTTTTTAGGCGGTTTTCCATCTGCCTCGGCGAATGTGGGCTGGTTCCCCTTATTCCGCCTCAGTTACACTATGTCGGCGATTGCTGCGCACACAAGTTCTCCGTGTACGCGTACACCACCATTACTCTACCACGCAAACACAGGGGTTACAGTCGTCTGGTGTGAGACGTTCCCTGGGGGGTCCACTGGAGGGCGAACCGCACAATAACCCTGGGTTCGGTGTGAGGCGGCGGAGGGGTGAAGGGGACTGCGGTAGTCGTCGTGGGGTTGTGGACCACTGCGGCTGTGGCGGGGACGGAGCCTCTCCGTCGTTTCTAAGTCCCCGGTTAACATACAATACAATACAGTAATTAAGACCCGGTTCCCTAGGGCTGCCGCGTTGCAAAGCGTAGCCGCAGCGCTGTTGTTCGGCTCGACATTGCAGGCTCTGTATCGTGGTTTTGCCCATGTCGAACGGCGACGCTGCCACACCGCGCTGCAGGTCAACGCCGCCGATTAGCCAGGTACAGAACTCTTGGCCTGCGAACCTGCGCCGAAGAGCTGGCGCCGACGCGACAGCAGCTATGCAATACTTATCATCCGATATCAAGGAAACTACTTGATGAAAAAAATTTATTCTTCCACATTTTACAGCCTGATATCTTCGCTCGATAAAGCACTGAATTTTTAATTTCGTTATTCGTCGTGGTTACGTGCTGTATCTCTTAAGTAAACCACTACCGAAATTTCACTGAGTGCGCAGAGGTAAAATCGCATTGCGTAGACTTGACGTATGGTTCATTTTAGGTTGTACGTTACTGCATATGAAATTTAGCCAACATATAAAATTGTTTTTAAAGCGGAGAGTAGAGCGATAGCTATCACAGTTTTTCGAGATATTAAGTGACATATCGGTGGACAGGCCGCGCGGGGTCTCAATACTATGTTCTGCTCGCCATAGTTATGTGGTTACATCAGCTCAAAATTTCGTGAACGGTTCAAGATATAGAAACGTGTTCTGTCGCATGATAAATATGCTAAACCTTTTTATCTGTAGATATGTGGAAGTAACTAGTTTTTTTTTTTTTTTTTTTTTTTTTTTTTTTTTACAGTGGATCTATGTTCTTTTTAAACGGCACACAACAGCATGTGGGATGAGAAGTTCTGTGACATGAAACGCATTAACATTTAAAATATTCTACTGGGTAGTTATAATGAAACTTTTCCTATTTAACATGTAATAACACGGAAGCGGATTACCATACGAGTACCAAACTTGGTAACATTAATGATAATGGTGATAATGGTGGTGATGATGATGATGATGATGTTTGGTTTGTGGGGCGCTTAACTGCGTGGTTATCAGCGCCCGTACAAACTCCCAAACTTTTCTCAGTCCAATCTCGCCACTTCCATGAATGATGATGAAATGATGAGGACAACACAAAAACCCAGTCATCTCGAGGCAGGTGAAAAGATAACATTAATGTCAAGGACATGGGGAAGAGATAATGCAGAATCAGTTCAACTAGAACACAATGTGCTGCTACACTACATCATACCATTACATACCGGCAGCGTTACTGCTACACAAGGGGCTTAATATGGCGACCATCAATGTCCAGAAGAGTCGGAAGGCGCAGGATTGCATTCTGCACAGCAGAGGGAAGCATGTTCGTAGGTATGCTGGCTAGCTCTCTTTATATGCTGCGCATCAGATCAGCTCATGTGTGAATGTTCCATTGGTAAATCCTGTCCTTCAGGTAGCCTCACAACCAGAAGTCACAGGGAGTGAGATTAGGTTATTGTGCTGGCCAAGCATTTGGAAATGATCGGCTGATAATTCGTTGGTTTCCAAATGTGTTTCCGAGAAGCAGACGAACTTCACGAGCGATGTGCGGTGGGGAACCGTCTCGCATGAAAAGTTCAATGCATCTCTGTCCTGTAGGGCGGGTATGACATGTTGGCGAAGCATATCGCGGTAAGCGGTAACGCTGGCCAGTCACATTGCACGTCTTTTGTACTCGAGCGCCATCCTGGGCCAATGATGAACGTGGCTGTGAAGCCACACCATATGGTGACATGTTCACCATACAGAGGAAGTTCATGCACAGTGACTGGAGGTGAAGACCCCACACTCGGCAATTCTGTGTGTTCACCACACCCGTCAGAGGAAAATGAGCTTCGTCTGTCCATAGGACGGTCCAGGGGCAGCCCTCGTCAGCTTCAATCCTTGCGAGAAAGTGGAGATCAAAATTAACACGTCGTTGGGCGTCCTATGGTGCAAGCTGCTGAACTATATGGATCTTGTATGGATACCATTTGAGAATGGTTAGAAACACCTTCCATACGATGGACCACGGGATGTTCAATTGTCGTGACATAGAAAGCGCACTGCCTGACGATCGGGAATTGCATGCAGCGTTGCCTGCCACAGCAACAGTGATTTCATCAGTCACCTGTGGTGCAACCGGTCATCGGCCTCTTCCTGGAGCGACGCCCAATTCTCCCAGTTCATCATGCTCCGCACAGCAAGTGGATAACGAGTACCCTTCCGTAATCCTTTCAGCCGTCGATGTTCTCGAAGTGCAGCTGCAGCATTACTGTTGTTTTGATAAAAGAGCTTCACCAATAATGAACTGCTCTTTTTCTCCCTGCTCATGTTGACACGTCAACAAGTGCACTGCGACTGGTCAGGTGTGTGAGACTATGTATCACGATGACTGATCACAACTGGTGGCCATAGTTGTTCTGGACTGGACTGGCGCTGTGACGCGTGGGAATGATGTGCCCTGTACTCTGGACATTAATGCTACCAAATTTGGTACTCGTACGGTATTTAGTTTCCGTATTATAACGTGTTAGAAAGGGAAAGTTTAATTATAACTACCCGGTACATACACCTACAGACCTTAAACCGAAACCAATTTGCTAACATGTCATAAGATTTAATTGCTAAGTATCTACAAGTACTAAATATTTCGTTTTGTAAAAAACAAACTCCTTTTTCTTGCTGTGATCTATTTTATTTGTTCCAGAAGCGTTTCAACTTTCGCGATGAGGATCTTCAGTGGAATCTAGAATGATACAGTCTAATTTTGATATGCGATATTTGTAGATCGTAACACAGTTCACGTCTTATTTTTTACATTAATAAGAGATGACTTGCAATTATTAGAGTTTTAGATTGGCATCTGCGTTTCATCTGGTCACATGCTGGAGGTTACGTTGGAACTTTACTCACGAAACATAAGCGCATTTTCACATTACAAACTTTTTTCTTCACAATTTTCGAGTTCTTTGCGCTAATTGCTCTGGAGTACTATTATTCTTCTGTCACTGGCTGTAGGTATTTTACCGAAAACTGATTTAAAGCCGTAACTACTGTCTTAACGTTATGTCTCTTCCTATTTAGTTTATGTGCATATTGTGAACATAAAGAAGTATATGCTGAAAACAATAGATAAAATCGTAGAATAACGCTCCAACAGCTGATTATCATAATGATACCACCCAACCCCCTTTCTCCTCACTATTACAAGACCCTCTACGCAAGATATTTAAACGAAAACTAAATCAGCATACCTTAGTTTTCAGCATACTCTTCGTTATGTTGACAACATGTAAATAAACAAAGCAACTCGGAAGAGAAAGTGAACACGCAGTTGTTACGACTAAATATCACAGTTTTCGGTAAAATATCTACAGATAGTGACAGGAGAATAACGGTGCTTCGCAGCAATTAGCGCAAAGAACATGAAAATTGTGAAGAAATAGTCATTTACTCTTACGTGTCGTAAGTGAAGCTATAGTGCGACCCCCAACATGTGACCAGACGAGAGCAAACGCAGTTGAGAGCCAAAAACTCCAATAACTCTAAATCAATTATTTAAGTGAAAAAAAGACGATCTGTTTTATAATCTACAAATATAGCATATCATAACAAAACTATCATTATATGTTCCATTGAGGAGGCCTTACAGTAAAAGGCGAAACTCGTCTGGAACAAATAATATGCAGTTCAGCAAGAAATGGCTACTTACAAAAAGAGTATTTCTGTGTTTTCTGTGTATGATAGCAACAAAAAATAACTTTTGTTCATTGTTTCGTTTTGCCTTAAGACATTTAGTTTATTTGCAACGTTTAGAATACTTTATAACTGCATGTATAACGCCAAGTTGCCAGTTACTCTTTCCAGCATCGCTTAAATAGCCTCTGTCTGATCAGTCAATTTCTTTTAACGATGATTGTACATCCCTGATCGCATCTTTATGCCCAACATCTTGGCATACTGTAGCAAGTATAATAGTCTGTGCATAGTCTTCAGCATCCATAAGCTCTGGAAAACAATATATCATACTGTAAGAGTATTCTCACTGAACACAGTCTTGCAAGTAGTTACGAAGTCATAACAATTGGCTTCACAGTCATCACTTTAGCTGTTATGATACAATGGTCGATTTGACTATGGGTTGCCAAAATGCCGTATTTACTTTTTGATTAGCCTGCTTCCCCGACAAACTACAATTAAAAATAATCTCATATGACTTTAAAGAATGCGTTAATGGGCCTGAGAATGGGCACACGATATTTGAAATCGACGGAAAAGCCTCCCCTGCACAAAAAACCTACCACAGCATATGCAGAACTGCATTACGATATATTTTCCATTGATGAGTCCTACACAGTCTGAAAGCTGCCAGTGCATTAGAAAGTTATGGATATAAGACATTGGTTGTTGGTTCATGGAGGAATACAGGTCTTACAGAGAATACCACAAACTGCAGAGTCGCCAAACCAGTAATTCAACTATTATCTGCTAACAGTCCCCACAAGAAAATTGCATTCAAGTTGTAACTTTTTTCTAATATGAGTCTGTATTAAATATTCTGGAAATAAATACGCAACTGACCTATCTAATAAAAGGTGTTGCTAGTTGCTGCAGGATTGCGTTAACAAGAATTACAATTCTTCCACTATGTTTGTTGTGGTCTGCAGCTTGAAGACTTTTCACGCAGCGTTCCACACTAATCTATCATGTGTTGGCTTCTTCATCTCTGAATAGCTACGGCATCATACACCCATTCGAATTTGCTTACTTTTGTTAAGCCTTGATCTTCCCCTCTACAACGTTGCCTCCATTACCACACTGAAGATTCCTTGATGCCTCAGAATATGTCCTGTCAACTAATCGATTCATTTAGACAAGTTGTGCCGTAGTTTCCTTTTTATCCTCATATTGATTCAGTACCTCTTCATTATTTATACGCTCTACATATCTCCAGCATTATTTTTTTAACACCACATTTCGAAAGCACCCGTTGTCTTCTTGACAGAATTGTTTATCGTCCTTGTTTCACTTACATACAAAGCTGCACTTCACACAAATACCTTCATAAAATACTTCCCAAAATTTAAATGTATGTTATATGTCACAAATGTTTCTTTTTCAGGAACGCTTTCCTTGCTAGTGCCAGTCTGCATTTTATATCCTCTCTACTTCTAAGTCCTCCTTGAAAGTCTGACAACTGCAGTCTAGTTTCTGTACAAGTTGTGTCTCTGTGTTTTATCCCCGACACTTCCAAAACTTGAAAGAGTATTTCAGTCAGCATTGTCAAAAAAGCTTCCTCTAACGCCACAAACACCAGTTTGCCTTTCTTCAGTCTATCTACTAAGATGAGTGGTAGAATCAGTATTGCCACACATTCAGTCATTTCATAGTAATCTGAGATTGTGCTTATGTTAGTTTGTATAGCCCTTCCCCCTATAAACATTTCTTTCACTTTCCATCCTTCTCTCTGTTTAGTTCTGGCTTGCCATTTGAGCTCTTAATATTCTCTTAGCTCCAAAGTTTTTCGTTTTTCTAAATTTAATTTTGACATCTTTTCGAAGTGCAAATCAGGAAAAGGCTGGAAGGGAAATTCAACGCTGTTGAAACAGCCTTGAATTTTCTTCCTAGACATTCTTGATTTGCAATTTTAGACTTTCTGTCAATGTCATTTTTTAGACATCTGTATTCGCAATAGCATACTTGATTTGCTGCATTTTTATACTTTTCCCTGCAGTCAAATTTGATGTATCATGCAATACCTAAGGATTTCTACTGTACCTTCTTCCCATTTACATCCTCTGCTGCCTTCGCTACTTCTACTGTTATAGGTATCCCTTTCTCCGTTTCAGTCAGCCGTTGTCTAATGATCCATTTAATATTATCGACAATCTCTTGGTCTTAACTTATTCAGGTTCCATATCCTTAGTTTGGTACCGTTTGCTATCTCTCTAGTTGTAAGCTGCACGTCATAACCAATAAATTATCGTCAGTCTGCATGTGCACCTGTAGATGTCTTACAATTGAAAATCTATTTTCAGAAACTATGCATCCTTCATTTATAATTCTTAAGAAAAGTGTTGGCAATGATTAAATTATGCTCTGTGCAGAATTCTTCCGAGTGGTTTCCCTTTCATTCGTTCCTCTGAGCCTCATGTTCTGTTTCCTCTTGCTATACCTGTTACTGAATTCCAGTCTCTCTTGAATGTCTGTATCACTAATTTTATTTTGTCGTATTTCATTCTGTTCTTTATTTGTGATGTTAGGCATGTTAACTTGTGTCACTGTGTTGGGCGGGATTAGATATGCGTCAATCTTAGCTGTGGTGATGTTAATGGCAGTTCAGATATGGAGTTGAATGCTCTGAGACTACATTGATTGTTTCAATACCCAACAGTCACAGTGTGATTAAAATAAATGCTTTTAATATACCAAATACCGAGGCTCAATTGTCAGGCATTTTCAGTTATAAAGAAATGACTACCGCTTGACAGGTAATGTACTATCATTACATTAAACTGAATTTAGGTATTGCAAATTGCAGTGCTAAAGTTGGTGTTAGAGTCACAGCAAGTTTTACAAGTTTTACTTCAGGAGCGATCGGTTGTCTAAATGTTGTAGACTATCTAATGAGATAGGGAACAATTATGAACGGTGATTCATCAAATCTGAAATAAGAAAACGGGAATAACGAAATATTGAAAGATTACATCGTATAGCATACTATAAATTGTAATGTCTTTGCTCAACTTCGTGTTTCTTTTATGTAGGTTCACGGTACCATTAAATGTTCCGCGCTTTCCAATGGGTCCCACCCCATACTTCGGTGGTGGTCCATCATTTGCTACCGCTAACGCCTTCCGCTTCCAGATGAGGGCGTCAATTCCGCGAGCCGGCGCGTCGCCGAGGAGAAAGCTTCCTGCTGGCGTTGCCGAGCTCCAGGTTGTAATGAAAATCTAACAGGATTCAGCCTTAAAACTCATAGTCTTAGGCTTACCAGGATAGCTGAACAACTATGGAGTACCTTTTAGACTGATGTTATAGTAACTTGTATACTTCGCCAAGCGTGGACAGCATAGTTCAACCCTTTAACATGCTTTACGAGATTCTAGAATTTCGTTGTTTTCTCAAAAATCTAGACATTTCATCCCTACTGGCGAATATGAGCTAAACAATTTGTGGCTAATCATCTGACCAATGGGATGTTGGACACCAACAGTAGCTTCACCACAGCTGTGGTAGCATTCCTTTTGCACAACGAAGTCCTGGTCTGATGTAAGGTAGTTTTACTCCTGTGTAGGATCATATAGCAATTTCGTCTTGACACCACATTCTCAAATACACTTCCCTCACACTATTAAAGGTGATATATGCGACATCGGTCCACTCTCCTACAGAAAAGTATATGTTACGAAAACACACGTAGTTTGCAAGGAGATGGGAAAGGTTAAAAGTGAATGCAACCAGAGCATAATTTTTAAGCTTTTCTTGGTCTTGAGAGTCTAGGTCTCCTCATCCCACATCAGTTCCCGTATATCGTGGTACTTTTTCTGTAATTTTATGTATTCTCAGTCAATTTACGTAATTTTGCACTTTTTTACGATTTTACATATTTCTTCGTATTTCCCATAAATTTATCGTAATTATACCAGGTTCTCCTCGACGTTTAGTCATTTTATGTCATTTTTTTATATTTTTTTGATATTTCTCCGTGTGTATATGGTTATATTCCCGTTCAGCATCCTCATGCACTGTGATTTTGTACGAGCATATTTGCGTGTCCTATACACCAGCCTACTACGAAATCCTCTCTTCCTGGTGATCTAGATGCATACATTTTGGATAAGAAGATCATGAGAAGTATAGCAATACTCGCCTCGTACCTAGATGAGACTCAATGAGTGGTGGAGATTGGAAACTCGTAGTCTGGAAACAAATCCGTGCACTGGTATGGCACATCAGACAGCACGTCTCAGTCTTATACAGTGATGCACTTGATGGAATCTCAAAGTCTGGCACAGTTCTAATTGTTCATCTGACTTCCTCTCTACCGTGTACGGGTCTGCAACAGAGTTGACATGACTACAGAATTTATTTCTGCCGCTGCTGATCTGATATTATTTAACCATAAGTAAATGCTCTTATTACTTATCACATGAGCTTCGCTACTTTTGTTTACACCTTCCAACTCTGATGCTTCCCCAAAACCATGTCCGATCATCTACAAACAGTAGACTGCGGGTATTTTTTATGCAAGTAATAAGTTATTCGTTAGTTGACAGTGTGTCAACTGCACTTAGCATCCTGGAACGTGAGAGTTACCCCTCCATACCTACAGAGAATACACTCCCAGCAACATAATGTGAAGTTGAACAGTTAGCAAGACATGTATTCGAACCGCACCCGTCCGCCTCTGACAAATCTACACACCTACATGCATATTACCAGTCGCGAAGTCTCGATTTCAACCACAAAACAATTCTGTAGGAAATGTAAGCATATTTAAATTCATCCTTCTGAAGAGGTAAGATCTTCAATTCTCGTTTTTTTGTGGTGTTTTAGGGCGCAAAACATCGAAGGTCATGAGCGCCCAGTAGAGGACCATAGAATGCTGTGACCTCGAGGGTAAAAAACCGTTTCGAGGTCCTATACAAAAAGGAAGAATAAACAAATCTAAAATATCAAGACGTTACGGAAGAGTATCTAAAAGACGTCGACAAGACACCGGAGTCACCAGGTAGAAATCAAATTTCTTTTGTCATATTACTTCTTTTTAAAAAACTTAAAACGCGAGCCACAGCTCGCACATCATCCGCTAAAATGCCCGGCAAAGCGGGCGGCAGCCCGACCCTGAGACGTAAGTGGCTAAAATAGGGGCAGAGGATCAGGAAATGTGTGACTGTTAATGGCTGGCTACAGAAAGGACAGCTGGGTGCAGGGTCGCCACTCAACACGTGGCGGTGGCTAAAGCGGCAGTGCCCTATTCGCAACCGAGCCAACGAGACCGCCGCGAGGAAGTCGACGAGGCTGTTGGGGCAGGTTTGACTTCTCTGAGTTTGTTCCCATGAAGGGAGCACCAATGCTCATGCCGAAGTGACGTGATAAGCCGATAGAGAAAAGTAAAAATATCTTGCGAGGGAACAGAGTAAGAGGCCGGCGACCGAGATGGACTGCGGCCTTGGCTGCAGCATCAGCAGCATCATTCCCAGGCACACCAACATGGCCAGGAATCCACATGAATATCACTTGGGCTCCCCGATCGGGGAACAAATGTAGGCAGTCCCGGATCCGTCAAACGACGGGGTGGACTGGATTGGGATCATCTAGACTCTGAAGGGCACTGAGGGAGTCAGAGCAGATCACACAGCGAGTGAGCCTCCAGACGTAGTGAACATCCCAATAGAGGGCAAAAAGCTCTGCTGTAAAAACGGTGCACTGCTCGAGAAGCCGGTATTGAAACTTATCAGCCCCGACGACAAAAGCACAGCCAACACCTTGGGGGGACCTGGAACCATCAGTGTACAAAAATATGCTATCGGCAAGTTGTGAGCGAAGTTCGAGAAACTTGCAGCGATAGATCAGTTCGGGACTCTAATCCTTCGGGAACGAGCTGAGGTCAAAATGAACAAAAACCTGTGTCCGAAGGCAAGGTGGTGAAGGGCTCTCCCCCATTCGGAAAGTTGCAGGAAGTGTGAACTGCAGCTGCTGAAGCAGGTGACGAAAGCGGACGCCAGGAGGCCGCATAGAAGAAACGTACATCTCGTACTGGCGATCAAGAACGTCATCAAAGCAAGGGTCAAAGGTTGGGTGGCCTGGCATGGAAGAAAGCCGACACGCATACCTACTGAGTAAGATGTCGCGCCGGTATGACAGTGATAGTTCACCAGCAACTGGGTAGAGACTCTCAACAGGGCTAGTATGTAAGGCACCAGTGGCGAGACGGATCCCCAAATGATGTCTTGTATTTAGACAGCGTAAGAGAGGCGGCCGTGCAGAGGAGTAGACAATGCATCCATAATCCAACTTGGAGCGGACAAGAGATCGATAGAGGCGGAGGAGGACAGTCCAGTCAGCTCCCTAAGAGGTACCACTCAATTCACGAAGGACATTGAGGGACCTGGTGCAGCGTGCAGCCAGGTAGGACACATGGGGAGACGAACTGAGTTTCCTATCGAAGGTAAGCCCTAAGAATTTGGTTGCATCCACGAACGGGAGTGCATTTTGGCCCAGTCACAAGGATGGTGGAAGAGACGCCTTGTACCACCAGAAGTTGACGCAGACGAATTTGGTAGCGGAAAAGCGGAAACCATTTGTGACACTCCACGAATTGAGACGGTCCAGACAACGCTGAAGACAGCGTTGCAGGAGACACGTCCGCTGAGAGCTGCAATAAATAGCAAAGCCGTCAACGAAAAGAGAACCGGAAATTCCAGCTGGAAGGCAGTCCATAATTGGCTTGATGGCTATGGCGAAGAGGACGACACTCAGTACGGAGCCCTGAGGCACTCCGTTCTCCTGTGAAAAGGTGTGAGATAAGGAGGAACCCACACTTACCCGGAAAACTCTATCCGTTAATAATTCCCGGATGACAGTGGGAAGATGAGCGCGAAGGCCCCATGTGTGCATAGTACGCAGAATGCCTGTCCACCAACAAGTATCATAGGCTTTCTCCAAATCAAAGAAAACGGCCAGTGTTTGTCGCTTCTGCCGAAAATTATTCATCATAAGCGTCGACAAGGTGACGAGATGATCAACCGCCGAGCGGCGCTTTCGGAACCCACACTGAGCATTAGTGAGAGGATGGTGTGACTCTAGTCACCACACCAATCGACCATTGATCATGCGTTCCTTCACCTTACAAAGACTGCTGGTAAGGGAAACTGCACGATAGCTGGCGGGAAGGGATTTATCTTTACCAGGCTTAGGTAGGGGAACAATAATAGCTTCACGCCAAAGCGTGGGAAATACACCGTCAGTCCAAATACAGTTGTAGGTATCGAGGAGAAAGCGTTTTCCCGCAGGAGGAAGATTCTGCAGCATGAGGACGTGGAGTGTATCGGGCCCAGGAGCAGAAGACTTGGATGAGCAGAGAGCACGTTCAAGCTCCCTCAGAGTAAACGGAGTACTGTTGCATTCTCGATTCAAAGAGAGAAAAGAGATTGCACGAGCCTCCTCCGCCTGGTTCGGAGGAAGGAAGGCAGGATGGTAGTGGGTGGAGTTTGAAATCTCCGCAAAGTACTGGCCCAAAGCGTTGGAAACATCTACAGGGTCGTCTGTGACGTTTCCCGTCACAGTCAGACTAGGGATCGGGGAGTGGGCGGTAGTCCCAGAAAACCGGCGCAGGCCACCCCAAACGAGAGAGGACGGAGTAAAACTGTTGAACGAGGCTGGTGAAGGAAACCCAGCATGCTTTCTTACTTTCCTTAATAGTGCGGCGGCACTGCGCACGTAGTTGCTTGTAGCGGATGCAGTTCGGTAACGTAGGAGGACGGTGAAGACGCGAAGCGCACTTCGTCAGGCACGAATCGCATTGCCGCACTCCGCAGTCCACCAAGGGACGGGGACCCGACGGGGAGAAGTAGTAGTACGAGGGATAGACGATTCGGCAGTCGATAGAATAATGTCTACGAGGTTCTCGACCTAATCATCACAGCTGGGAAACGGCCGTTCGTCAAATACTGCCAAGAAGGATATAGCCTCCAGTCAGCAAGAGAGAATTACCAATGAGCGGGCCCCTGTGGTGGGGTACGATTGTAGAGGCGAGTCACACAAGGGAAGTGGTCACTCGAGTCAGTATCGGAAAAAGCACACCACTCGAGACGACGAGCAAGCTGGGCTGAGTAGATCGAGAGGTCTAAGTGGGAATAAGTGTGTGTTGAATCAGAGAGATACGTGGCTTCGTCGGTGTTAAGGCACACAAGATTGAGATGATTATGAAGATCCGCCAAAAGAGAACCTCTCGAGCAGGCGACAGGCGAGCCCCAAAGAGGACGATGGGCAGAAGACGAAGGGATATAAATGGTGCAGAGGGAAAAGGTAAATTCGGGAAGGAAAACACAAGCAGCAACTGCAGGCGGGTGTGCAAGGGGATCATTTCGTAGAAGTAGCATGACCCAACCATGAGCAGGATTCCCTTCCCTATGGGGAAGGTTCATCCGGAGTGAAGTAAAGTGGGAGACAGAAAAATGGTCTTGAGGGCGTAGCTTGGTTTCTTGGAGACATACGACAAGCGGACATTGCGATCGCAGGAGCAGCTGGAGGTCCACCCTGTTAGACCGAAGGCCACGGATATTCCATTGTAAAAGGACCATAAAATTTTAGGAACACCGGAGAATGAAGAAGAAACTCACCTCGACGGCCGCTTAGGGCGAGCTACGAGGGAGGACGGCCACTGGAATTCACAGATGGAGGATCTTCGTCCATCAACTCAGCGGGATCAACGGAGTTTCCCCGGTGTCGGTCAGTTGAAAAGGACCGACGAGTCGAAGAGGACCGACGAGTTGGAGAGGGGGAAGACTGTTTGCCTTTGGATGATTGTTTTGGCTTTTGGCGATTATTGAGGGAAATACGACGAAATATGTAAAATCGCAAAAAACCTAATTGCATCGGTATAGGATGCTGTCTGGTATACGTTGGCGTAAATGGCCAAATAGACATACTGCAGTCATCTGTCTGCATTCGCAATTTAGTATACAGGGTGTTACAAAAAGGTACGGCCAAACTTTCAGGAAACATTCCTCACACACAAAGAAAGAAAATATGTTATGTGGACATGTGTCCGGAAACGCTTAATTTCCATGTTAGAGCTCATTTTAGTTTCGTTCTTCCACCTACGCTCAATGGAGCACGTTATCATGATTTCATACGGGATACTCTACCTGTGCTCCTAGAACATGTGCCTTTACAAGTACGACACAACATGTGGTTCATGCACAATGGAGCTCCCGTACATTTCAGTCGAAGTGTTCGTACGCTTCTCAACAACAGATTCGGTGACCGATGGATTGGTAGAGGCGGACCAATTCTATGGCCTCCCCGCTCTCCTGACCTCAACCCCCTTGGCTTTCATTTATGGGGGTATTTGAAAGCTCTTGTCTATGCAACCCCGGTACTAAACATAGAGACTCTTCGTGCTCGTATTGTGGATGGCTGTGATACAATACGCCATTCTCCAGGGCTGCATCAGCTCATCAGGGATTCCATGCGACGGAGGGTGGATGCATGTATCCTCGCTAACGGAGGACATTATGAACATTTCCTGTAACAAAGTGTTTGAAGTCACGCTGGTACGTTCTGTTGCTGTGTGTTTCCATTCCATGATTAATGTGATTTGAAGAGAAGTAATAAAATGAGCTCTAACATGGAAAGTAAGCATTTCCGGACACATGTCCACATAACATATATCTTTCTTTGTGTGTGAGGAATGTTTCCTGAAAGTTTGGCCGTACCTTTTTGTAACACCCTGTATAGTACCTAAAGGGTAGTGGAGCTGTTATTTAGCGATGATACAGAAATTGGGAAGCATTCTGGTGTCTTGGGCTGGTATTGAAACAACGGAACAACTGTCTGCCTGCTTAGCAGAATGGTAACGTGCTTGCCTCCCATGCATTGGGCGCGGGTCCTATTCCCGGCCGGGTTGGGGATTTTCTCCGCTCATGGACTGGGTGCTGTGTTATCATCCTCATCACCGGCGTGCGAGTCACCCAGTGTGGCGTCGACTGAAATAAGGCTCTCACTCGGCGGCCGAACTTCCCCAGATGGGACCTCCCGGCCAGAAATGGGATACAATCATATCGTTTCTTTTATGGAACAGCTGGTAAAATTGGTTTGGTTTGGTTTGTTTTGATTTAGGGTGCAAAAACAACTGCAGTCATGCGCACACAAGTCAAAACTATAGAACACGAAGACAGAGAGGAGTTAAAAGAACGACTATACATCAGTCCCAATTGACATAATAGAAGACAGCTAATAACAAGCACGTGTGAAAAGGGCTAAAAAGACACCATTCAGAAACGGAGGTCCAAAACTAAAAATTAAATGGACTTCACCATATTGCTTTGGCGGATAAAAAGTAAGGCCGCGTCCTACGTAAGCGACAGAAGCGACAGCTTCAGGCGACAAACCATAACCGCAGGTATAGTTACGGAAGTGTCCTACGTGAGCGACATCTGTGTCGCTGCCTGTCTCAAGCTGCAACTGGCGACGTTTGAATTCAAACGTGTTTGAATCTTGTCGCTGCAAAATGCGCGACAGGGAGTCACAGCCACGTGTCTTCTCGGCAAAGCAGTGGAGCGGACGCGACGGCAGCTATGCGATTTTGAGAGAAGCATTCGGTGAAAAAAATTGATTCTTCCGCATCTTATAGCGTGATATCTTTAAAGGATAAAGGTCTGAATTTATTTTCGTTATTCTTCATAGTTACTGTGCTGCACGAAATTGAATACATGGCTGCACGAAATTTTTAAGAATTTGCAGAGGTAAAATCACGTTGCGTAGACTTTCCGTATAGTTCATTTAAGGCCATTCATTATTGCGTATGAAATGTAACCAATATATCTAAATTGTATTTAAAGTTGAGACCGGAATGATTTCTCTTTTCATTCTTCAGATATTGGTTGTTATATCTGCGGACGGGTAGCCCGGGGCGCGTCCGTACCTTTCCTGCGCTTCAGGAATCATGTGGTCGTAATAATCGTCGTATCTCAAACGGTTCAAAATATCGAAACGAGGATTTTTGGAAATGACAGCAAGCAGAAAGGACTATTATATCGCATTACTAATACTCAATACATTTTTGTAAACCCGTGAACAGAGCGAAAACAAGACTCCCTATAAGACTCCCTATAAGTTTGTCCGAATTTCCATAGCCAAACAAAGAGAGAAGCAGGTAAACGGGGTATGAAAGTGACCAGCGTGAGGTCTAGTTTCAGATGAAAATATTTAACTGCTTGAAAGTAATCAGGGTAATTAACGAAAACTTAATGAGTTGAGGAAAAAACTGCCGTCCGGGTGGCCGAGCGGTTCTAGGCGCTACAGTCTGGAACCGCGTGACCGCCACGGTCGCAGGTTCGAATCCCGCCTCGGGCATGGATATGTGTGATGTCCTTAGGTTAGTTAGGTTTAAGTAGTTCTAAGTTCTAGGGGACTGATGACCTCAGAAGTTATGCCCCATAGTGCCCAGAGCCATTTTTGAGGAAAAATTGAAATATTTCACGAAAAGCTGTTGCCAAGCTATGTAAATGAAGTGTCAAAAGTTTCATTTGTTCAAGGCCTAGCTATTTTGCACATAAAAATACATAGGTGCGGTATTTAAATGTCAAAAAGACTTACTTTGAATTAAGTATGTTAGGAAGGCAAATGAGGGCCCAGTAAGATCATGCTTTCTGAATAAAACTTGAAAATAAAAAAGGAAAGTAATCAGTCAAATATTTTATGAAATGATTTGTGTAAAAGAAATAAGCAGATCAGAAACACGTTCTACGATGCTCAAAATCATGAACAGAAAATGAGGTGCATCAAACGTTTCCTTAATATTTTTTATTTCATACTTTTAGACAAATCATTAAACAAAACGTTAGACTTTCTTTTCATATATTTGTATGCTTTACTTTTACAGACTATGTAGATTAATTGAAACGCTTGGCCTTAACACCGACTGCTGATGAATTACGTTCGCAACATCAAATATCTGTAAAATTTCATGGTTCAAAAATGGTTCAAATGGCTCTGAGCACTATGGGACTTAACATCTGTGGTCATCAGTCCCCTAGAACTTAGAACTACTTAAACCTAACTAACCTAAGGACATCACACACATCCATGCCCGAGGCAGGATTCGAACCTGCGACCGTAGCAGTCCCACGGTTCCGGACTGAGTGCCTAGAGCCGCTAGACCACCGCGGCCGGCTTTCACGGTTCATTTTAATTTGTTAGGAATTTAATGTGTGTGATATACTGTGATAGATGTGTCTACACTTAAAGATCGAGCTGCGATAGGTGTGTATACACTTAAAAATCAAGTTCTTTGGCAAGACCTTAAAAATATACTTAGCGGTGCAGTAATCATAAAACTTTGTAAACAGAATTGTAACAGAGTCAGTTGAAATATATGAAGAACCTGGCATCGAACCCAGGACCTTATCGCAAAATTTATTAGAAATTGTAATGCTACCGGTATACCACAGCGACCTATTATCACAATAGCATTTATCTGTTGATTTACGGTAGTTTGTCCTGAAGTCAGTCATTCTTCCACACTAATTGGCTGTTAAAAGCTATTGATCACATAAAAAACATTCGTATTTAATTTATTGATGAGATAGTCGAATGCTTCTCTGCTCATTCAGTGTATTAGAGAAATTTGTCTGGTGATCTTCGTAGTTCATGATATTTAATGAAATTCTCCATGGAGATTCCTCCCTTTTGTAAATTTCATGCACAGCATTGCTTTTCGCTTTATTTTCTTAAGAAAGCCTAATTTTGTAGCCTCACTCTCCAGCTACAGTATTCTACAGTTAAGGGTGGCCGTTTTATAGAAACAGCTGGTTGGCCTAAGTAGCTATCTTGCAGCGCGACATGGTCGCTCACACGCAGGACACTCGAGCATACCGCCTGACGCTGCTGCGTGTCGCTGGAGTGTCACGTATCCAGAAGTCGCTCGCTATCGGTCGCTTCTGTCGCTCAGATAGGACACGGCCTACGATGCAGTCGACAGCCCGCATGTCATTTTCTAAACAGCCAGTAACTCAGATGGGAAACACTAACAGGAATGTAAAAAAATAAAAAATAGACATTCCATCAAGAAGTGAAGGACAGTTTAAGCTTGACTGTAATGTGTACAAACTGGTGGGTTAGAGCCATTCAGCAAATGACGATGGCTAAAAAGGCAGTGCCCAATACGCAGCTGAGCTAAAACAACCTCCTCCCGGCGGGAGGGCCGAGAGGAAGTCGACAAAGCTGCTGGGAGAGGCTTAATAAGCCAGTGCTTATTCCTGTGAAGGGAGCACCACTGGCAATCCAAAGGGACACCACCTCCTGACAGATGGAAACACAGATCATCAGTGGGAATATAGGTACTTGCGGGCTGAGGTACGAGGACTGCAGCTTTGGCAGCGTTTCCTGGCAGACTGACATGACCAGGAACTCATAGAAACATCACACTGGCTCCACCAAGAGTGAGCAGTTGACAGTTTTCCTGGACCCACTACACTAAGAGATGGGTGGTGTACAGTGCACATAGACTTTGAAGGGCACTGAGTGAGTCTGATCAGAGGACAATTGAAAAGGCTGTTTCGCTGGATGTACTCTGTGGCCTGATGCAAAGCGAAGAGTTCAGCTGTAAATACTGAGGTGTGTGCCAGCAGCCAATATCGAAATACACTGGTGCCAATAATGGAGACACACCCAACCCCACAGTCAGTCTGAGAGCCATTAGTGTATACAAAGGTACTATTGCGAAGCTCCACGTGAAGGTCGTGAAACTGATAGACCGAGTTTGGAATAGTGTCCTTAGGAAGCGAATGAAGGCCAAGGTTAACATGGGCCGCTTCGCAAAGGTAAGATATTGAAGGACTCATATCCACCAGGAAAGGTGCAGGTAGTATGAAGTTAAGCCACCGTAGCAAGTGCCGAAAGTCGACTCCAGGAGGTAACAGACAAGAAGGATGAGCCCCATACTGACGCTCAAAGGAATTATAAAAGGAGGCGGCATAGGATGGGTGGCCATGCATGGCAGACCGAAGGTGTGCATACCTGCTGAGGAGAAAGTCATGGTGGTAGGACAGTGGTAGTTCAGCAGCTTCAACATACAGACTCAACCAGGTTCGTGTAAAAGACGCCTATGGCCAAAAAGATGCCATGATGGTGGAAAATGTTGAGACGGTGTAAGAGGGATGGGCGTGCAGACGCATAAACAAAGCACCCATAGTCAAGTTTCGAACGGACAAGGGACCAGTACAAATGGAGGAGGGTGGTTCGATCGGCACCCCAGGAAGTGCCATTGAGGACATACAGGAATTGAGGAACACCACTTACAGTGGGCTGCCAGATAAGATACATGGGACGACCAAGAGAGTTTGCCGGCCGGAGTGGCCGAGCGGTTCTAGGCGCTACAGTCTGGAACTGCGCGACCGCTACGGTTGCAGGTTCAAATCCTGCCTCGGGCATGGATGTGTGTTATGTCCTTAGGTTAGTTAGGTTTAATTAGTTCTACGTTCTAGGGGACTGATGACCTCAGATGTTTAGTCCCATAGTGCTCAGAGCCATTTGAACCAAGAGAGTTTCCCATCGCGCCTGAGCCCCAGGAATTTCATAGTTTCAACGAACGGAAGGGCAACAGACCCAAGACGTAGAGATGGTGGGAGAAACCATTTGCCCCGCCAGAAATTCATACAGACGGTTTTGTCGGTGGAAAATCGAAAGCCGTTGGCGATGCTCCAGGAGTAAAGACGATCATGATACCTCTGAAGACGCCGCTCGGTGAGACGGGGCTGTGGAGAACTGCAATAGATAGCAAAATCGCCAACGAAGAGGGAGCCGGAGATGCCCAGTGGGAGGCAGGCCATGATACGGTTAATGGTGACAGCAAAGAGGATGACACTCAGGACGGCCCCCTGAGGCACACCGTTTTCCTGGATAAAGGTGTCCGACAAGGCAGAACCCACACACACCTTAAAAACTCGATAGTGTAAAAATGCCTCAAGGAAGTAGGGCAGGCAGCCATGGAAGCCCCACCTGTAAAGAGTACAGAGGATACCAGTTCTCCAGCAGGTGTCTTAGGCCTTCTCCAAATCGAGAAACACTGCCACAGTCTGGGATTTCCGCAGAAAACCATTCATGGCATGGGTGGACAAAGTAACGAGATGGTCAACTGCAGAACGCCATGATCGAAATCCATACTTTGCATTCGTCAGTAAATTGCAAGACTCGAGCCACCATACTAGCTGGGCATGAATCACCCGTTCCATTATCTTGCAAACGCAGCTGTAAGAGAGATTGGGCGATAGCTAGAAGGAAGGTTTGTGTCCTTACCAAACTTAGGTATGGGTATGACGGCGGCTTCACGCCAGCGTCCGGGAAATGTGCCCTCTGCCCAGATGTTGTTGTACATGTTAAGCAGAAAGTGCTTGCCCGCAAGAGAAAGGTGCTGCAATATCTGAATGTGGATGGTGTCTGGCTCTGGGGCAGAGGATCAGAATGAACTGAGCATGATCGAGCTCCCTCATAGCAAAGGCGGCATTCTAGCACTCACGATTCGGAGAAGAGAAGGTTTCGCCTGAGCCACCTCCACTCGCTTCCGATGGAGGTAGGCAGGGTGATAGTGGGAAGAGCTCGAAACTTCCGCAAAATGGTGGTACAAGGTGTTGGAGATAGCAATAGGGTCCATGACAACATCGTCTGCTACTGTTAGGCCAGAAATGGGAGGAATGGATATTGGCCCCAGAGAGCCATCGGAGGTTAGCGCACACGACGGAGGAAGGGGTGAAACTGTTAAAAGAACTAGTGAATGAAATCCAGCTAACTCGTCTGCTATCCCAAGAATGAAACGACACTTTGCACACATCTGTTTATAATGAATGCAGTTTGCCATCGTAGGGTGACGGTTAAAAACGCGGAGAGCACGTCTCCGTGCGCGAATTGCATCGCTGCATGCCTCAGTCCACCAAGGGACTGGGACTATGTGGTAAAGAGGAAGTGCGAGGAATGGAACATTCTGCAGCACTAAGGATAACACTGGTGAGATAGTCCACCTGGTCATCACAACTGGGGGAATTTTGTTCTTCGAGAGTCGCCTGGGAAGAGTAAAGCTGCCAGTCAGGCTTAGTAAGCTGCCATTCAGGCATGCAAGTGCATGGGGTAGGAGTCAGCAAACTGAGAGCACACAGGAAATGGTACCTCGAGTGTCAGAAAGAACGGACCACTCAAGACTATGGGCTAGCTGGGCAGTGCAAAAGATAGGTCCAAATGGTAATGTGTGTGCTAAGAGTCTGAAAGGAAAGTGGGTGCTCCAGAGTTAAGGCAGAAGAGGCTATGTCGGTTAAGGAGGTCAGCCAAGAGGGTACCTCTCTGATAGGTCCTGGGAGAACCCAAAAGGGGATGATGTGCATTAAAGACCAAGCAGCAATCGGTATTGTAATTGTAAACTGTCGAAGCTGCATTGGTAAAGTGTCGGAACTTCAAGCGCTGATAGAAAGCACGGAAGCTGAAATCGTTACAGGTACGGAAAGCTGGCTGAAGCCAGAGATAAATTCTGCCGAAATTTTTACAAAGACACAGACGGTGTTTATAAAGGATAGATTGCATGCAACCAGAGGTGGCGTGTTTGTCGCTGTTCGTAGTAGTTTATCCTGTAGTGAAGTAGAAGCGGATAGTTCCTGTGAATTATTATGGGTGGAGGTTACACTCAACAACCGAGCTAGGATAATAATTGGCTCCTTTTAACGACCTCCCGACTCAGCAGCATTAGTGGCAGAACAACGGAGAGAAAATCTGGAATACATTTCATATAAATTTCCTCAGCATCTTATAGTCTTAGGTGGAGATTTCAATTTACCAGATATAGACTGGGACACTCAGATGTTTAGGACGGGTGGTAGGAACAGAGCATCGAGTGACATTATACTGACTGCACTATCCGAAAATTACCTCGAGCAATTAAACAGAGAACCGACTCGTGGAGATAACATCTTGGACCTACTGATGACAAACAGACCCGAACTTTTCGACTCTGTAAGCGCAGAACAGGGAATCAGTGATCATTAGGCCGTTGCAGCATCCCTGAATATGGAAGTAAATAGGAATATAAAAAAAGGCAGGAAGGTTTATCTGTTTAGCAAGAGTAATAGAAGGCAGATTTCAGACTACCTAACAGATCAAAACGAAAATTTCTGTTCCGGCTCTGACAATGTTGAGTGTTTATGGAAAAAGTTCAAGGCAATCGTAAAATGCGTTTTAGACAGGTACGTGCCGAGTAAAACTGTGAGGGACGGGACAAAACCCACCGTAGTTCAACAACAAAGTTAGGAAACTACTGCGAAGAGCTTCACTGCAAGTTTAAACGCAGCCAAAACCTCTAAGACAAACAGAAGCTAAACGATGTCAAAGTTAGCGTAAGGAGGGCTATGCGTGAAGCGTTCAGTGAATTCGAAAGTAAAATTCTGTGTACCAACTTGACAGAAAATCCTAGGAAGTTCTGGTCTTATGTTAAATTAGTAAGTGGTTCGAAACAGCATATCCAGACACTCCGGGATGATGATGGCATTGAAACAGAGGATGACACGCGAAAAGCTGAAATACTAAACACCTTTTCTGTTTTACAGAGGAAGACCGCACTGCAGTTCCTTCCCTAAATCCTCGCACAAACGAAAAAATAGCTGACACCGAAATAAGTGTCCATGGAATAGCAAAGCAACTGAAATCACTCAACAGAGGAAAGTCCACTGGACATGACGGAATACCAATTCGATTCTACACAGAGTACGTGAAAGAACTTGCCCCCCTTCTAACAGCCGTGTACCGCAAGTCTCTAGAGGAATGAAAGGTTCCAAATGATTGGAAAAGAGCACAGGTAGTCCCAGTCTTCAAGAAGGGTCGTCGAGCAGATGCGCAAAACTATAGACCTATATCTCTGACGTCGATCTGTTGTAGAATTTTAGAACATGTTTTTTGCTCGAGGACCATGTCGTTTTTGGAAACGCAGAATCTACTCTGTAGGAATCAACATGGATTCCGGAAACAGCGATCGTGTGAAACCCAACTCGCTTCATGAGACCCAGAAAATATTAGATACAGGCTCCCAGGTAGATGCTATTTTTCTTGACTTCCGGAAGGCGTTCGATACAGTTCCGGACTGTCGCCTGATAAGCAAAGTAAGAGCCTACGGAATATCAGACCAGCTGTGTGGCTGGATTGAGGAGTTTTTAGCAAACAGAACACAGCATGTTGTTCTCAATGGAGAGACGTCTACAGACGTTAAGGTAACCTCTGGCGTGCCACAGGGGAGTGTTATGGGACCATTGCTTTTCACAATGTATATAAATGACCTAGTAGATAGTGTCCTTAGAAAATGTAGTCCATCAACAAAAGAGGTGGCTTACAAAACACTCGTTCGACCTATACTTCTGTATTGCTCATCGGTGTGGGATCCGTACCAGGTCGGGTTGACGGAGGAGATAGAGAAGATCCAGAGAAGAGCGGCACAGGGTTACTTGGTAAGCGTGATAGCGTTACGGATATATTTAGCAAACTCAAGTGGCAGACTCTGCAAAAGAGGCGCTGTGCATCGCGGTGTAGCTTGCTGTCCAGATTTCGAGTGGGTGCGATTCTGGATGAGGTATCGAATATATTGCTTCCCCCTACTTATACCTCCCGAGGAGATCACGAATGTATAATTAGAGAGGTTCGAGCGCGCACGGAGGCTTTCCGGCAGTCGTTCTTCCCGCGAACCATACGCGACTGGAACAGGATAGGGAGGTAATGACAGTGGCAAGTAAAGTGCCCTCCGCCACACACCGTTGGGTGGCCTGCGGAGTATAAATGTAGATGAATGTAGATGTAGATGAAAGTCACCAAGTAGCAAAAATGGGGGAGGTAGCTGCCCAATAAGCTGAAGGAAGTCTGCGTGGTAACAGCAAATGACGGAGGTGCATAAATTGTTCAAAGGGAGAAAGTCGGGCGGGAAAGGAAAAGGCGAACTGCAACACCTTGAACACAGGTAGTCAGGGAGATGGGTTGACTTGAATGTCATCCCGCATGAGCAGCTTGACGCCCCCATGAGATGGATTGCCAGCCTGAGGGGCAAGGGCAAAACGAATCGTTAAGTAATGTGAAAGCTCAAAGTGGTTGTGAGGGTGCAATTTCGTTTCCTGAAGGCAGAGTACAAGGGGATGCTGCAGTGCTAAAAGCAGTCGTAAATTCTCTTTGTGGGACCGAAGGCCGTGAACGTTCCATTGGAGGACAGTCATGAGGAGGAAGGGATGTAGGGGGTGCCAACTCGGCAGCTCCTGAGTGACAGCCGGTGTAGAGTTGCTACTACAGTGCACAGAAGCAGGAGGATCCTACTCCATGGGGTCCACAGAAGCATCAGCTTGCTTGTGCGGTCGGTCTGTGGAGTCCAACACTGCAAAACTATTGGTGGTGCGCAACGGCGATACAGAAGCCAGCAGAGCTAAGGCAACACATGGCGTCACCGTCGAACAGGACCTTCGAGTTGGCGAAGGTGAAGACTGTTTGCCTTTGGTGGACTTCTTAGAGCACTTCTGGTTAGAGGAAGACTAATGTTTGGCTGGAGGGACGGAGTAAGTCTTCATAGGAGTGCTCCTTTTGTCCTCTCCTGCCTACTGGTTGTGTAGCTGGTGCCTTTTTCCTTTGAATCGAGAGTTTGACAGTTTGTTGCACAGTGGGACGGGGGATGGCGATGCTACGTTGACACTGGACGATTTCACAACCTCTGAGGTGAATTTGAGGTTGCATGTCTTCGTGGCCATGTCCTTTGTTGTGGACTGGCAAGACAGCCAATCCACCATGACAGGAAGCCGAAAGGCACGCTTTTAAGCTCACGCAGGCTGGCGTGAGGTCTGGAACAGGACAAGGAATTTATAGTAGCAAAGAACGTACGTAACTACTGGAACACTTAACTTTAATTCATAACTGGTGAACATCGCTCTTGACGGTACATGTTTTACAGAATCAATAGTAACTGGTAATGGGGCATTGCTAGGTCGTAGCAAATGACGTAGCTGAAGGCTATGCTAACTATTGTCTCGGCAAATGAGAGCGTAATTTGTCAGTGAACCATCGCTAACAAAGTCGGCTGTCTAACTGGGGCGAGTGCTAGGAAGTCTCTCTAGACCTGCCGTGTGGCGGCGCTCGGTCTGCAATCACTGATAGTGGCGACACGCGGGTCCGACGTATACTAACGGACCGCGGCCGATTTAAAGGCTACCACCTAGCAAGTGTGGTGTCTGGCGGTGACACCACATCCTTCATGGAGCGAGGGGTAACAAGAACGCAATTATAGGCGCCAGATGGGAGAACACAAGGTTTGCAACTAGCCAGTAAGTTGTGAGCTACTGGGTAAGGCACTTATTCCTGAATTTCTGCCATTGCAGTTGATACAGTGGTGAGAAAAGGCGGACAATCGCCCTCATGTGCATCCCTACCACAGGTTACACATTAGGCTGGGTTTCGACAAGACTTTGTAGTGGTACTGAAATGCTGACACTGGTAGCAGCACATCAGGTTCAGAATGTACGGCCGGACTGTGATAATTTCATAGCCTGCTTTGATCATGAATGGCAGCACCACTATCAAAGGTGAGAGAAAGAGTGCGGGTGGGGATTGAGGAGGAATCAACCTTTTTCATTACACGATGGACGGCAATGACACCCTGATCAGAGGGGTAAGACTGGATTTTGGCCTCAGACCGTCGAGCAGCCTGGTGTAAATTACACCACGGCAAGAATTCAAAGTTCTATGTGCCTCGACAGTAACAGGGTAGCCGTGGAGATGTGAGGCAGCAAGTAGTTGCGCTTGAGAATCACAAGCCGTCTCCAAAAGTAAAGTGCCATTCCGTAAACGAGAGCAGTATTTCACAGGGCCAGCAATTGCATCAAAAGCTTTATGAATAAAATTGATTTACTGTGGTGAAGAACTGACTGTCTTCGGTACGTGAGACTACGAGGAACCATGGTGCAGCTGGAAGAGTTTTCGACTCATTAGCCTCATTACGTCTGTGTTTCGTACACGTTGATTGGGAATATGATTGACTCATTGCGAGAAAATCTCCCACGATTTCCAGCATCTCCGATGGCGCGCTCCTTCCAACTGGGGGCCCCATTCAGAAGGGGGCGCAGCCACCTTAGGCGATTGTCAACACCTCAGGTCACACCTCCCGAACACTGGACCAATCGGCAATTTGGGAATGTTGCAGCTCAGGCAATCACCCCTCCCTGGGCCTGGCCTGTACGAGAGGTACGTGTGAACTGAGCCTGTTGACCCAGGCCTGGGAGTTACACCTTACCCAGTCACCTGTTATGCGTCAGACGTGTGGGCCGGCCTTAAGCAGCACACAGGGAAGAAGAAGAAAAAGAGGAACCTCTAACACTGAAGCTGAGGAATGAGAGGTGAAGAGAAATGAAGAAAGGAAAAGGGAGCAGAAAACAAAGGTGTGACTGTTCTTACATCAGCGACAAACAATGCAGAACATTCCCAATAACATCCTAGACATGTTCCCAAAGGAGGGGAAAAAGAATAGTAAGAGAATATACATGCAGCACAGATGGGAGAAAGCACTGCAAAGGCTGGGGCCCCATGTAGAATTGCTGAAATTGATCACGCTATCGACTGCAGTGCATATTACACTACATCATCCCATATCAACAATGTCTCTCCCTTCCGTCCACTCGCCACTGGTATTATGTTGATTACCACATAATGTTTGACACCATTTGGTTGAGATAGGGAGGGCCTTAGCTGAGCACTGTATATCTGCTACTTGTCACCGGAGTATGGAGTTAAACGTAAAGGTAGTCACCTTCAGACAGTTTGGAAGCATTCCTCAATGCTGCCCGCATGTTTTTCTCACCAATAAGATTACAGTACCTCTATTTCTGCTACCTCACTTTTTGTGAACAGCAGTTCTGACTATGGTCAACACCGGAACAGTAATCGTGTACATGATGGCAAAATGAGGAAACAATTCTCTTCGAAATGATATACGAAGACATCCACTACCCTGTAAATGTGGAAGGTGATATTAACTGTAAGTATCTACGTTCACGTACCTGTTGGAAACGCTCTACAATGCCATACTCTCTTGCAGTTTCATTATGTTGCAATGTCTTCCACATGTTTGTCAATGGGTAACATCGTCTCTGTAGTTCAATTCTACCAACTTGGGTGCTGTAGGAGCTGCATGGTTTGCAGCATGCGATGTTCAGCTTTCTGTAAGAGCCAATTGATTGATGTGTGTTCGTGTCGGTATAGCACTTAACATCTCTAAGTCGTGGTAGAAAAACGAAGTGTATGGCGGTGCACAAAGCTGTATTTTACACTGCTTGGATGTGTTACAGCCGAAAAATTTGTTGAACAGCTTATGAGAAAACGAGACAGAATCCATCCATACTGTACATAGTCTTCCTCCAGTACACTCAAAAGTACACACAGGCCTGGTCACCTGCTCCATTGGAGCAATGCATTTATGTGTAATATACTCAATGGCAATATACACTATTTGTTTTTAGATGTATCAGAAGAGATATGCGGTAAAATCCTATAGGAGACTGTACTGCTAGTGGGGAGTGTAACTGGTTGACGTTTGAATGCAGATAGTTTTCTCAAAACTACACCAATTTTGCTTATAAAGCTAATATAAACTGGCTGTACCTGTTCTCATGTGATCATGACTTCTTATCGTCATTGTGTGTTTAAAACAAGGTGTTACTGCAAGTCTTGTTATTTCGTACTTCATAGCGTCTAATTATGAAGTAGCTTGAATATAGCTCACTGTGGAACGTGGAAATGACATATCGGAGAACAACACTAAATGGCGTGAAAGATTGTTCTCTAATGTTATTTCACGTATCTGAAATGTTTGTAATACACACGTGCATGACACTTATTTGAACACGAGATGTGCTCTTAGGTCATGCAATTTGCCCGTGAAGCTGAAAGAAATTGCTTAACATAAATTGTTCTTCAGGGTCTAAATTCTCGTTTTTTCTTTGTTTTGATAGTTTCGAAGTAACAAGTACATTCTGTGGTTGGTTGTTTTTTTGCAGCAAAATCGTGGAAGTTTTTTTCCCCAGTTTTATGCACTGTTGACATGTGTAGGGCGTGTATAGCCCGATCTGTAAATTTTTTTCATGTATAATCGATGGTGGTGCATTTGTTTGCATGTGTCAAAATTGTGATGTTAATTTTATCCCGGAGACAAAGGTAAAAAAACTATACCGTTTTTTGCACGTAAAATGAAGGAAATGTACTGCACCTATTTTTGTTACAGGACAATGTTTATCATCACTATTTTTTCCTTTTGAATAGATAATCACTTATATGAGATGCAGTGGCCTTAAACGCAGCAGTTGTGAATTGTTTTTCCCTTGCGAACAGTGTGCTCTTGCAGGGGTGATTTAGGGTCACCTAGGCACCTGTGCCCTACCAGGTCACCGTGAGTGGGGTGGGGCTGTGCTGCTAGATTTTAGATGTGAGAGGGAGGGAGGGAGGAGTGCCCCTTATTTTGGCTGTGGTCGTCGATCGAGGAGAATGCACAGTCAACTACTGCCCCCTCTGCAATCTTTTGGGGCAACAATTTTCCACAGTACATGTGCTGCTGTTTTTCCAGGAAAAATTCAGTGTGTAGTTAGAGCAGTGAGGCATTTTGCATTAGTTGTGGTAACTTGTAGCAGCTTTGATTTCCTGGGCTTCAGGGTGATTATCGAGCAGGCGTCTTTACCAACCCCTAATGTCAAACAGCGATGGATACAGTCCTGAGCTGTATGTTTTCAGGTAATGCACTTATTAAACTCCTCTGTCCAACTAACATCTCATCAGTTGAATATATTAACCCAAAAAAACAGTACCTCCCACTCCAGCCTTTATTCCCACCATCTTGCAGATGAGCAGTAGAGAGTGCATTTGCCACTAGTTTCAAGTAGTATTGCGAAAGTTTTTCCCAGCAGTGTAACACCAGTTGTAGGACACACTTTGTATAGCACTATACATATAGTTGTGTAATTAGGACCGATCTTTGCTTCAGCTTCCCAACCAAAATGAAGTACACTAATCCAACCTTCCTCTCCTGCGTCTGGGCAGTTTCCTCGTGTTTGGGGGGGGGGGGGGGGAGGGGGGTGGAGGAGGGTGTGCATTTGGGCTTTCCGTCCAAAACGACTTGGGTTTGAGTCCTAAAAAGGGCACTGGCATTTTTAATTTCCTGTCAATTCTCAGAGTGGGCGGTGGGGTGGGAAGTCAGCACAGCCCTGGAACGAGGAAATTCCCACCAAATTTCGAAATACCCGCCCGTAGGGTAGGTTGGGGAAGAGGGGATCCAGGTGCTGGCTGAGGAAAACATGAAGTCATCTGGGGGTGGGGGAGTAAGGGTACGTAAGTGATGAATTAATTTGCATATCAGTTTGCTATGAGAATGGCGCTCAAGCCATCATGACCCTACTAATAACACCAACTGGTGTGACAGATTGTTTTCCACTTCCACCATGTGTCCAGATGGTATTGATTGCTACGATTTTGAAGGGAGTGTTCCTACATAATTTGAACTCACTGAAGATGTATTTTTAACACGAGGAATGCAGTATACTTAACATTAATGAAGTGAAAATATTTCGAGACGGAGATTACTGCCAGCAGAAGATACCCATTCTTTAATTAGTCTTAATTCTGACTTAGCGCTATTCCAAATACTGGGTATACCTTTCGCCATGTCTACCTTGGTGGTGGTATTGCGCTACCAGTAAGCAGCTAGCAATGTGTCTATTGGTAAATTCTATCAGAGGACGAAAGGAGTTGGGAAAACTATGTAGGCAAAAAGATTAGCAACTTCCACTTCTTGTAGAACGTTAACAGATAGTTGTTTTTCCCCTAGCGTGTAGCAATCATTTAAGAAATAAATATCACCTTATATCAGTTCTGTTCTCTTACAGCAGTTGGTTTCTTAAATTCTGTGGGTATTATTCTGTCTGCGAAGGCTATTGCCATCAGAAACATGAGAGACAATTGCTCTTAACTATTAAAACCGAAGTATAACTCCGCTACGCCGGTCCCAAGCCCGGGGCCTCGCCATACAAGAGGTGAGGAAGGAGGAGGGGGAGGCGGGCGAGGAGTAACAACCTCGTTAAAAAACCAAGGTTCACCTGGCCCGGGTGATAGCACCTTGTAAGGGCTCCTTGCTAGGACTACAGTGAAGATCTCAACGGTAGTGAAGGCGGAGGGAATAGTTCTCGGTACGGCGGAACTAGCGGAAGAGGCAACCAAAGAAAAAAATCCACTTTGCGTCTGTCTTGAAACAAGCGGCTGAGTGGTCAGCGTCTGTCCACCAGTGGTGCGGCTGAAAACCATTCCTCGGAGCTAATAACCTCGAGTAGAATCCTTAGGGGACTTGTTCCCCTAACCCAACAAACAATCAACAATGGATACGCACCTTGTAAGAGATTTTATCCCAGGGAGTAACCAATCTCCAATTTCTAAGGAAATTAAAAGTAGGCATTCGGATTCTGGGGGCCTACAGCAATGTGCGAAGGATGAGTCGGAGCATCCTGAAACCTGCCTTAAGCAAGCAACAAATAAAATTAAACACAAAAATATAAACTACTTGGCAACGTTCAATGTAAACTCACTTCTAAAAACAGGAAAACTTAAAACGTTAATAAATTTTATAAAACAGAAAAATATAATGATAACTGCACTCCAAGAAACAAGGTATACTGATGAACATTCATTTGATTCAGAGGGATTCAGAATCTTCAAAGGGAAGCCAGGAAAAAGAGTTATGAAGAATGTACCCCAATTTGGAACAGGATTCATTGTAAACCAAAATATATTAAACTCGATAGTAGAATTTAAATCTGTCAATGAAAGGCTTTCAACATTAACCTTCAAATCAGTAAACAAACTGTATACCATTGTAAACTCACATGCACCAACAAATGAGAAAAACAGAACACAAAAAGAACAAACAAAAATTTTTTGGCAGGAACTGTCAAACACCTTAGACCAGATTTCATCCAAAAACACAATAATATTGTTGGGAGACTTTAATGCTCAAATCGGCAAGGAACGTCATCACCAATCCATAGTAGGCAAATTCCCTGCACGTAAAAGAACCAATGCAAATGGAGAAAGACTTATTAGTTTATGCAGAGAACATGACGTAGTTCTAAAGTCTACATATTTCAAAAAACTCCCTAGAAAACAAACTACATGGGTATCCCCGAATCCAGTCTGTGGGGAGAAACAACTTGACCATGTTGCTATAAGCAGACTGACTGCATCAGAGATACTCAATGTAGAAGTTGCTAAGAGTGCAAGTTTAGATTCAGATCACTATCTGTCGTTAAATTCAAAATTAGACCAATATATAAAAGAAAGAGCGAATATCAACCTAAAAAGTTTGACACTCAGAAATTAACCAAGGAACACAATTTCAGGACACTTTTGGAAAAGAAAACACCTAAAACATAGGAACGACTTCAAAAAGATATAGTACAGACAGCAGAAGAAACCATTCTCCTTACCAAAAAATGAAAACATGCCTGGTGGAATGATGAGTGTGACAAACTAATCCTAACAAGACAACGAGCTTGGAACATTTGGAATGCCAACAAAAATGATAACAATAGGAACTCCCTAAAAGAAGCCCGGAAGCAAGCTTCAAAAGATCCAAGTTCAATACATAAAAGACCAACTAGCATCAATAGACTCCAACTTCAAACAGAACAATTCTAGGGACTCTTACAAAACCTTCAAAAGTAACTTAAAGAAATACTCTCCTCCTAGTCTATTTTTCACAGACCCAAAAACGCAGGAAACTGCATACAATAGCATAGAGAACTGTAGAATACTTGAATATTTTGAAGAACTACATAACTGTTCTTCACCGAAAGAAAAATTTAATTTCAATATTGTAAACCCAACACCACCAGACTCCAAGCCGCAAACCACAGAAGAAATAAAAGAAATCATAAAAGAGCTTAAAAATAATAAAGCCCCTGGAGAGGATAATATAGTTGCTGAACTATGGAAGTACTCTAGTGACAACATGATACAGTGTCTATCAGAAATACTAAAAGAAATCTGGACAACACACAGATTGCCACCAGACTGGACATCTGCATTAATACATCAACTACATAAAAAAGGGAAGAAAACAGATCCTAGCAATTATAGGGGAATCTCCCTCTTACCAGTGACCTATAAGATCTTGTCTAAGGAGCTTTTAAAAAGAGCAGAAGAGATACTTGACAAACAGCTAGGAGAGTATCAGGCTGGATTTAGGAAGGGAAGGTCATGTGCAGAACAAATACTAAATTTAAAGAACATAATAGAAATGAGGAAAATCAGGAACTTAAAATATGTAATTACTTTTTTGGATTTAAAAAAGCCTATGATTCAATTGACAGAAATACACTGCTTGATATCTTAAAAGAATTGGGACTCGATGCTAAAACAACTGCAATAATTAAAGGTACTTTGACAAATACAAAATCGAAAGCAAAATTTAGGGGAGAGCTCTCAAAATCGTTTGAAATAAAGTCAGGTGTTCGACAGGGAGATGGTCTGTCACCTCTGCTTTTCAATTGTGTCTTGGAGAAGGTAGTTCGAGAATGGAGGAAGGCCATCAGTACTAAAGGTATTCAACTAGGGAGAAATCCAAACAAGATCACTGTCGACTGTTTAGCCTTCGCAGATGACATGGCATTGATTACAGATTCACTAGACAATGCCTAAGAACAAAAAAGAGAACTACAAAAACAAGCAGCCAAAGTAGGACTGCAAATATCCTATGAAAAAACAAATTATGACAAACATCTGTGATACTCCTCAAAATATTGCAGTTGACAACAACACAATACACAAAATAGATTCCTTTAAATACCTAGGAGAGTGGATTACATACAATGCCAAAGAAAAGATAGCTATAGAAACTAGAGTGCACAAAATGGAAAGAGTGTTTCATATGACCAAAACGTTTATAATAAAAAAATCCTTGTCCTGGAACACGAAATTAAGACACTGCCAAACAGTGGCCAGACCTAAAGCTCTCTATGCGGCAGAAACACTTAAACTAACAAGAAATGGAGATCTTGAGAAACTAGAGAAGGTCGAAAGAAGAATTTTAAGGAAAATACTGGGAGCTAAAAGAAACGATAATGCCGAATACAGGTTAAGACCAAACAGAGAGCTATATCTGAAAACGGAGAAACTAACTGATGTAATGAGGAAGAGGAGACTACAGTTTTTTGGACATATATTCAGAATGGATAACAATAGACTAACCAAGCGGATATTCACATTACTCAATAACTACAAATCCAAGCCAGCATGGTTCATAGAGACTGAAAAGGACATTGAAAATGCTGGAGTTACAATAGACAATAGAAAACAGAACATTTCAGAAAGGCAGTTCAAAACGCAGAATTTCAGGAGAGAAAGAAAATAACTAGACGAAAGTGGACTCAAGAAAAAAGGGAACAACACTCTAAAAGGATGAAGGAAATTTGGAAACTGAAGAAATCTAATACAATGAAGAGTAGCCAAAGTTGATTCATCGTACCCTTCAAATGGGTTATTCGAAAGAAAAAGAAAAAACACACCGAAGTATCCGCTACAGTAGAGGAAGTAATATACTGTAAGGTAAGATCGTAATTCCTACTAACTGCAAGTAATTACCGGCAGTGGCCATTCTGCTCAAGAAAATTCATAGAGCAGTGGACAAACACTAACAGCTTATTAATGAAAACCAAGACACTAGTCCAAAAACTAAGCTGAAAACCGATAAAATTTACTGACGAATAATTAGCTACGTAACTCCCTTGATAACTGAATTCAGTTACAGCACGAACTACCCACATTACGAGACTACTAACAAATCCAAACCAAATAGTTTTATCGTAAGTACAATTTACAACAGCGTGTGTTCCCACATCAGACTGCAAGTTATGGAACCGGAGAACTTTTCAACAACATTCTAGACAGTTTGATGCAGGACAATTTTCCTGAGTGGATTTGGCCATCAGCCAATCCTCACAAAAGGAAAAATAAGAGAAAAATAGTAAAGAAATAAAGAACCCTGGCCCCAAACGCTTCTCCCACTATGATGAAAACTAGTAATTCCTGTGCCTTTTACTCAGCCTCCCACCAATTTACCGAACAAAGCTATAACAAAATTTCAGTAAAAAATCCTGCAGTTCACGTGTTGGTCTGAGTGGGAAAAACCGTTACATGTGAGTGAGCCCCGAGCCAGATTTGAAAACCAACGCTCCCACCCTTCTAAAATAGAAACTGAGAAAGCTATACTGATGCTATGACTGCAGTAACTCCCAGTTAGCACAACATTCTTACATCACAGAGCTAATCATGATTAGGTTGTGACCAATGGCGGTTCGTGAGTATACATTCTGGGTGTTCACTAACTTTTTTAAATTCAGATAAATTTGAGAGAGTGAAATTAATAGCATCTGCTTTATAGCCATTACGCTTATCACCATGCGTCACTTATCTGATAGAAGAAAATGGTGTGTGGAATTTGTTTTAATTACAGCTTAGGGTAATAACGACGTAATGAGTAATGTTTCCCAACTGTTTCACATTTTTGTTTAAGTGGGAGTTTTCGTGCTTATCCATTTTTTGGCCAATTGTACAAAGTCTCTGACAGGCGTATTAGTTCACAAATTTACTCCCCGGCTGAAAAATCAGATATTCTTACAATGCATCCACACAACTTGCGCTAACTGTACACTTCCTTGTATGTCCGCTTGAAGTCACGCTTATTTGATTTCGTCACTCTCAAACTATCTGTTCTCGGAGGCCCTAGTTCCTCCTCTCCCAGAATGAGATTTTCACTCTGCAGCAGGTTGTGCACTGATATGAATCTTCCTGGCAGATTGTAGCTGTGTGCGACACGAAGTTGGGACCTTTGCCTTTTGTAGCAAATGCTCTACCGACGGAGCTACACAAACGAGAAACTCAAGTAGTGTAATGTCTACCGGCATAGTCTAATATAATACAAATTAGGTGGTAAGATCCTTTATAGCCTAAAGCAGAACGCTGTCGATCCCACATTTAAGTGACTTTCTCAGAAACCGGTGATACAGCTTTATCGTAATTTATACGAAGTAGGCCTACAGCACAGATAAACCTGACTCCTCATAAGAGCAACAAATTTTAGAAGCGTTAATAAATGCTAAATCTCAATCGACGACTATTTGTTTTAGGCCCTTATGATTCTCAGCGGCCCAAATAGATTGGCGTATGACAAAATTCAGAAAATATGCTATTACTCATTCAGATAACCACAAAATATGTTTACTGTAGTTACAACTGTCACCTATACCGACATATCTAATTTTAGTATTGCGAGTGAATTAGCGTATCTGAGCTGTGTGCTATCGTGTAGCAGGATTTACGCCGAGCTAACGGAGATAGTCTGCCACAGTGCGCTGCTGACACTGATGTGAACGTCTAGTTCAGTGGTAAGGGCTAGCTGTGCACATCATGAACAGTGCACGTTGTTTAAATCTATGTATTTGGCCCGTGAGGCAATTCCTTCAAGCGAGTTGCACATGCCCAAAAGCTCTTTAAAACGCGTACAATAGAATGTGATCTCGATACCCTGATGCCAAGTTTCACGGAGTCCAGGAGCAGTAGCGCGGTAGATTTAAGTGCAGTAACTTTCAGAGTGCAGCATCTATGTTACGTTTAACGGCATTCGAAGAAAAATAACCAATAAATCCGCAAGGTTTCGGAAGTTAGGGTGTGCGCATGGTCTTGTGCTTTTACACAGCAGCCGCCACTGTTTACAGCTGAGGGTAATATAGGATGCTGATGGTTCGCCACAGTGTTCATCTCAGACATTATTTGATACGCAAAGTGCTGAAAAGCGAAGATGATGTCCAATCTCCACTGGTCGGGGGAGAAAATTTAGATGGACTAGCCCACTCAAGATATCTTTTAAATAAACTGCAACGTACGATCTTGTCAACTGCTCACCATTGCCCAGGGTGCGGTGTTGTAATAGTAGCCTGAGCATATGTATTACGACTTCCTGTCCAAGAATTTACCTTTGCAATGGAAAGAACATCCTTCAGAAACATGATATCTACATGCAAGATTAACGCTAACTAGAGATGACCCCTCCCAGCAAGTACCCGTGCACTCCCAAAATTAGTGACAATCAACGCAAAAATATAATAAGACCTCTCAAGACGATGAACCCAAGGTTTCACATTACTGAAATCAAGGTTCACATAATAGGTAACTAAAGTTTATTACCCAATAGATCACAATGCATAAGAAACTAGTAATCGAAATGAATATGGTAGAGAAACTCTACACTAACGTCACAATCTCTGGCCGAAGTTGTGTTAACAAATGAATTCCCTTACTTCCCGTGGCCGTGCGGTTAAAGGCGCTGCAGTCTGGAACCGCAAGACCGCTACGGTCGCAGGTTCGAATCCTGCCTCGGGCATGGATGTTTGTGGTGTCCTTAGGTTAGTTAGGTTTAACTAGTTCTAAGTTCTAGGGGACTAATGACCTCAGCAGTTTAGTCCCATAGTGCTCAGAGCCATTTGAACCTTACTTCCCATGGATAACGACGTTTGACTAAATAGCATTCAGAATTTTAACTGACAAAGTGGTTTAGCAATAGTTGTCAGCTCGTCTCAAAACTTGTGTAAATAAGCTCTCCACAGACAGTGAACTAAGAGTACTTTCTCCTAACTGCAAAGCTGTAAGTATTCGTACCAAAACTCTCAGCCGTCTGCCAGAAATGGTGCTGCAGCAAACAATTTGTGTGTCCACAATACCAGCAGCTACCCTCGCAGGCCAGGCATGTGTATCTGCATTCCTTTGTGCTCCGCGCCCGTCTTCCACCCGACTCCACTATGTGCTCCTCAGCCTTGCGTCTCCATCAGTATCGTGGGTGGTCCGCCAATGAGCTGGCAGCTCTATGGTTACTTCTCATAAACCCGACAGCCAATCTAAATGTGTTTCACCTGCTTCAGCAGCAAACACGTCTTGCTGGCATGCGTAACATAACAGTCTGGCGCCGCTTTTTCATGGGAGTGTGTTGCGCCCACGTCGCCACGGCGTCAAATGCCATCAGCCACACCATTTCCTCCCTGGGCAATGCGCTACACTGGCTCACGAAAGCTCTACCACCCCTGGCATGATTGCCTACTTTCACATGCTCGCAGCCCGAGGAGTGCGGCGCCAGTGTGCAAGCGAGAGGCGAACCTATTTTGTGGCTTGCCCCTAGGCACAGACGACGCTCCAAAAACCTGCCTGTCCCTCTGCCTTTTGCGGCTGGCCACCGACCGTAAGACTTACAGCCAGCTTCAGAGCAGACAAATTATTCTCAACCAGAAAATTAACTGTTAAAAATCTGATGCTTAATGTATCACAGTTAAAGCCTTATTAAAATGCGTTATTACCCTTCCATAAGGACTTACTGATAACGGCATAAAATAGCTCAAATGAAGTCTAGATTGAAATGGAAGCTGTCAAAGAACCAGCATCCTTCAGCCATCTGCTGGGCTAGGTGAAAAATGTTAATTACAAATAATTTTATGAAGATGGTCGAGACATGTCTCACCAGTACTGAAAGTTCAAAAACAATTAGATTCTTATTTGGACAGTAAAGGTCAATGTGTCTGTTCCATGGTACAAACACACGGGATGAGGGGACACCCATTTGTTGAAAACAACTCATTTAAATTATCCATGCAGGACTGTAGCTGCAGCTTAATCTTAACTGTAGGGCATTGAGCAATTTAGCCTACTGCACAGTTTTACCAATTTTATTCTGCCAAGAAAATTAGGATACAGACGCATTCACATGTTGACTTCATAATGTCATGTTGCCTGTTATTTAAATGAAATCTATGTGGCATTGGTACATGCACACTCAGTTACAATATTTCTAGGTTAAGCATAAGGAAACATTACTTCAATTATGGAAGTGAAATTATCTGCGGAAGTAATTTAATTCAAACACAAAGCATTTACATAGTTCCTCCATTAAAAAAGCTTAATTCATGGAAGGGGGGTATAAATCAACTACATCAGAAAAATTACAGAACATTACTTCCAACTTACATTTCTAAAAGCATGCACAGTTAAATTTTGTTGTAGATATTAAAATTTTATAATCAATGTACACAGTGCAAGACAAATTTAAAACATAACTAAAATTTAGATCACATTGATACAAGAAAACATACACGAGGTTTCAGCTGTAAAATTTAGAAATTGCAGCCAAGCTTTAAATTTTATTGTTTCACATGTTACAGTCCTATCTTCTTTGGCTTCAATGGGCTGTTTTCAGGAGTCCAGTCCTGTTCGCTGCAGCAGTCTGAACATGAGCATGAAGTGTCACTGTCAGAAACAAATAGACAAATTCAGTAGACCCATCACTAACAATGTTATTTTGCATGAAAATGAGAAATTTTGTCATTCATACAATACATAAGAACCGCGTAGCACAAAATGGAAAACTAATTAGGATTTTGTAAATTCTTCAGTCTCTGCGTCGTATCACTATGGTTAAATTAAGATGATAAACCGCAGCGACTAGATACAATAGGCACATTCTGAAGGAATAACACACATTTAAATCTAGTATCGAAATAAGTTCCTGCTAAGAACGTTATCATAGAACTTTCATATACTGCTTAATTATTTCGTCAAAGTGCTTTGCTCTAAATAAATTTACCTTTCATCAGTACCAGTGTCATAGTCACTGCAAGTGCTACAGCTATCAGAATGACTTTCGCTGTCACTGCAACAGTCACAGTCGCTGTCGGACCAACAACTGTCCTCTGAACAAGTTGAACAGCTATCACTGTGCGAAGAACCTAAAAAAATTATCAACAGTAAAATTTGAGGTAAGAACTTTTTACTGATTGTTTTTCTGTGTGCTATTCTGGGAATGTTTTACGGTTTTCAATACTTCTCCAAGCAAGCTGGGAAAGAAAAACACAGTTTCTTTAAATTCAAAAAATTCACAATACCGCTTTCTATGTTAAAGTAATGAAGATAATGTACAAATTTAAATGTGCTGCTGTAAACGAAGCGCATTAATGTTCTGAGAGATGATGGTATTAGTTTACGCGAGTTGTGCAGTACGTATTCCTCCTACTGATTTCTTCGTATATCTGGTATCTATATCTGCGAGGACGGTGGGCAGATCTCCAGCGAGACGAAGGACTGCCCTATGGTCAGTATACAGGACATATATAGCCACAATATGCTGAACTGAAAGCGGCACGCCACAAACTTCACAGAAACGTGGATCCTCCCCCTGGAGGAGGAAGCTATGTGTGAAAGGGCTATCCTAGATGCGCAGTCTGGTAAGCAAAACAACCTTCCAGCGGCGAGGCTGACACGAAGACCTCCAAGCTTTTGTGGTCGGTTTGAGTGACCGCGCTTTGTTGTCCGACACCTGAAATCAGTCAGTCTCCCATTGACGCATGGTGCATCTGTCAGAAAATGAGAATGAAGTGCAACGGGATGGGACATTGATGGACAGCACCATCCCAACATGCTTCCATGGCAGCTTTATCAGCCATGTCGTTCCCATGTAGCCAACGTGGCCAGGTACCCAGCAAAAATCACCTTGCCACGGCGCTGCAAGCAGTCCTGGTTGAGCTGAATCAGCGGGTACATTTGGTGAAGCGCTTGCAGTGCACTAAGAGAGTCTGAACAGACAAGAGAACTCGTACGGTGATGTCTGTGAACCCTCTCCAGTGCCATTAGAATGCCAAATAACTCCGCATCATAATTTGTATATTGTTCTGGAAGACGCACTTTAGAAATCGCATCAGGGAAAACCACATAACCGAGAGCATTCCAGTGCTGGGATCCATCTGTATAAGTAACGATAAAACTATGGTACATACTTAAAACAGACGAAAACAAAGTTGTAAAAACCGTATCTGGAGTACAATTTTTCGGTTACTGCGTCAAGCTGAAAAGCACTTTGGGCCTCGGAAGACACTAAGGCGGCAGTGCGTATCATCCCTGGGTGTGTATTTTCACGTCCGAGAGATCCAGATCCTTGAGGCCGGCCGAGTACATATACCAAATGACTGGGTTGTTTGGGGCGGATTCCTAAATAGTCGTTCGAAGGCGGGTTGGATCACTGAGCTAAATGCCAGCGACTGGGCTGACGCTGAGATTTTCAGCGCCTGTCGAGCCAAAAGTATACGTCGCCGAATCCAGAGTGGTGCTTCACCATCCTCTGCACACAGACTGAACTGGGCTGGTCCGAAAGGCTCCAGTCGATATCCGAATGCCCGTATGGTGGAGAGCATTTAACATCCGGAGGTAGGAAGGACGGGCCAGTCCATAGACCACGTTACCATAGTCTAAGCATGATCGAACAAATGCCCTATAAAAACGTAGGAGGCGGGACCTGTCAGCTCCCCATGTTTTTCCGCCAAGGCATTTCAAAATGTTCAACAATCGGAACCCCTTTGTTCGTACGTCTTTCAGGTGTGGGAGACATGTTAATTTCGAGTCAAATAATAAACCCAAAAAGCGCACTGTCTTGAAAAGTAAAATACGGTCCCCCATTGTAAGCTCTGGTTGGTTAAAACTCCGACGAGCACGATTAAAATTGGCACACACTGTCTTCTCAGGTGAGAACCGAAAACCAGTTGTCTGGGCCCAGGTTTCCAGACTCCTAATGGTCAGTTGTAGCTGCGTCGTCGTCGTCGTCATCAGGTCAGAGGAAGAATAGAAGTTTGTGAAGTCATCCACAAACAGAGCATTTGATAGGGCTCCTGACTGCAGAGGAAATGCCATTGATAGCGATGGCAAACAATTTAACACTGAGGATACTGCCCAAGGGCACCCCATTCTCCTGAATATAGCAGTCATATGGCATCGCCAATGCCATAACGAAAACTCCTGTCCTCGAGAAAGGATTTGGTCATAAGCAGCAGGCGTCCACAAAGTTCCCATTCATGAAGCTGGCCAAGGATGTTTTACCTCCAAGTAGTGTCATGCTTTTTCGAGGTCAAAAAACAAACTAAATGGTTTCGGCGTAAGAAGAACTCTTATCGCCGTCTCCAGTAGAATTAAGTTGTCAAGAGTGGAACGGTACCTGAAACCGCACTGGGAGCGGCTCAGGTAACCTCGATTAGAGCAACCAGACGGGGAAGTGGTTGGCCATGCGTTCAAGAGTCTTACCCAAAGAACTAGTAAGGGCGACACTCCGATAACTGTTAGGGGTGCTCCAGTCCTTACCTTGTTTCCAGAATGGAATTAAGATCGCCTCCTTCCAAGTCGTGGGGTACTGTCCATCAAACCAAACCTGATTGAAACTAGAGGGGAGCAGACATTTCGCTTCAGGGCACAGATGAAGCATGGTATAATGGATCTCATCAGGTCCAAGAGCAGTGCCTTTGGCTACAGATAAAGCTTATTTCAGTTCCCATATGGAAAACGCAAGGTTGTAGATTACTTCATTGCGCGAGAAAAAACTGAGCTTTCTCATCTCTGCAGTCCGACGGAATACCTGAACAGCAGGAGCTCGTCTGGATGACTTAGTAACAGTAAAGAAGTGTTCAGCTAAAACGTGAGCCATCTCTTCTGGCGTGTCCACCAAGACCTAAATTAATTGACAAGGTTGTAAGGTGATGTGGACTACACTTGCCTGAAATCCTTTTTTACTTCCAAATGTGAGCAGCGGAAGTGGGCCGATTAATGGAAGTCTAATTCCCTCCAAGAATCCCTCTTCCGTTCTTTGATCACTCGCCTTGCATGTGCTCTCGCAAACTTTTTTTTGTGGGGTTTAAGGGCGCTCAACTACTCAGGTCATTAGCGCCAAGTCACCGGTGTTAGAGCACATGGAATCTAGCAAAACTCTAGGGGAGGGGGGGACACCAGAAAGACCTGACAAAGATGCAGATAAAAGTAAAAAGGTTAGATGTCTTTGGACAAGCCAGTTAAAGTTATAAAACGCAGAACACGAGCAGCTGCTCGAGCTTTTTTTTTTGTTTGTGGTTTTAGGGTGCAAAACTTCTATGGTCATTAGCGCCCAGCCCGTGACGTAGGAAACAGGAAAAAAACGAAATTTAAAATCAGCAGCAAGGGGAACAAAGTCATAAAATTTGAGAAACTAAAGGCAGAAGGAATGCTTAAAAATCCACTATAGAAAGGGGTTGGTTGTCCCCAAAAAAAATCAAATGACTGACGTCATTTCACTGTCACTAATAAACTTGAGAACGCGGTCAGCTGAGCGCGTGTCATCTGCTAAAATCAACGATAGATCAGGCGATAGCTGTAGACGGGAGCGTAACGGATTAAAATAGGGGCATTCAATTAAAAGGTGTCTGACCGTCCACAGCTGAGAGCAGTGGGGACAGAGTGGGGGAGGATCGCCGCTTAAAAGATGTCGATGGCTAAAAAGACAGTGCCCTATCCGGAGTCTAGCTAAAATTACCTCCTCCCGACGACGCGTTCGGGAGGAAGAGGTCCAAGCGCAAGGAAGGGCTTTCACTTCCCGCAATTTATTGTGGGGAAGTGTTGACCAATGCGCATGCCATAAATGAGCAACTTGGCGACATAAACCGCTCCGTAGATCGGTAAACGGAAGAGACTGAATAGCTGGCCGAGGAAGAGAGACTGCAGCCTTGGCCGCTATATCGGCCGCCTCATTCCCACAGATACCAGCGTGTCCCGGGAGCCAGAGGAACGCCACAGACGCCCCCCAGGTGGAGCAAGCGCAGACAGTCCTGAATCCGGTGGACCAGAGGGTGCACAGGGTAAAGAGCTTGGAGACTTAGGAGAGAGCTGAGAGAATCTGAGCAGATTACGTACTGTATCCGCTGATGGCGGCGGATGTAGTGGACAGCCTGGAGAACAGCGTAAAGCTCCGCAGTATAAACTGAACACTGGTCGGGAAGCCGAAAGCGATTTGGGGTGTCGCCAACAATATAGGCACTCCCTACACCTAACGATGTTTTCGAGCCGTCGGTGTAAATAAATGTGGCTTCCGTCATTTGTGCACATAGAGCAGCAAATGCCCGACGGTAGACAAGTGTAGGGGTACCATCCTTGGGAAATTGACATAGGTCTCTGAGCAAGTCGATCCGGGGACGGAGCCAAGGCGGTGCTGTACCCCAAGTTGTCAAGAAGGTTTTAGGAAAGCGGAAGGAGAGAGAATGGAGCAGTTGACGGAAGCGGACTCCCGGGGGTAGTAGGGAGGAGGAGCGGCCTGCATACCCGACATCAAAGAAGGTGTCGAAAAAAAAAAGGTCATGGGCTGGATTAGCAGGCATGGAAGACAGATGGCTAGCATAACGACTCAGAAGGACTGCTCGCCGATTGGACAGCGGAGGTTCAGCAGTCTCGGCATAAAGGCTTTCCACAGGGCTGGTGTAAAAAGCTCCAGACACTAAACGTAATCCACGGTGGTGGATAGAGTCGAGACGCCGAAGAATAGACGGCCGAGCAGAGGAGTAGACTATGCTTCCATAATCCAATTTCGAGCGCACTAAGGCGCGATAGAGGCGGAGAAGGACCTCTCGTCCGCTTCCCAGGAGGTACCATTCAGGACACGGAGGGTGTTAAGGGAACGCAGACAGCGAGCCGAAAGATAGGAAACGTGGGAGGACCAGCACAGTTTTCTGTCAAACATAAGACCCAAGAATTTAGCGACGTCGGAAAACGGAAGGTTGACAGGACCTAGATGTAAGGAGGGCGGAAGAAACTCCTTACGTCGCCAAAAATTAACACAAACGGTCTTACTGGGTGAGAAACGGAAGCCGGTTTCGATGCTCCACGAGTGGAGGCGATCGAGACATCCTTGAAGACGTCTTTCAAGCAGGCTGGTCCGTTGAGAGCTGTAGAAGATCGCAAAATCGTCCACAAAGAGGGGGCCCGAGACATCAGGAAGGAGACAATCCGTAATTGGATTAATGGCGATGGCAAACAGTACAACACTCAGCACGGAGCCCTGGGGTACCCCGTTTTCTTGGGAGAAAGTACGGGAGAGAGTAGTGTTCACCCGCACCCTAAATGTGCGCTCTGCCATAAATTCGCGAAGAAAAATGGGCAGCGGGCCTCGAAAGCCCCAAGAGAACACTGTGCGGAGGATGCCTGTCCTCCAACAGGTATCGTATGCTCTCTCCAGATCAAAAAATATTGCTACCGTTTGGCGTTTCCGGAGAAAATTGTTCATGATGTAAGTGGAGAGAGCAACAAGATGGTCAACTGCAGAACGATGCTTTCGGAATCCGCATTGGGCAGGTGTTAAAAGACTGCAGGATTCCAGTCACCACGCTAAACGGTAATTCACGATACGCTCCAAAACCTTACAGACACTACTCGTGAGAGAAATGGGGCGATAGCTAGAGGGGAGATGTTTGTCCTTTCCAGGTTTCGGAACAGGAACGACGATAGCTTCCCGCCATCGCCTTGGAAAGGTACTGTCGGTCCAAATTCGATTGTAAAGGCGAAGGAGGTAACGCAGGCTATGGGTTGATAAATGCAGCAACATTTGGACATGGATACCATCCGGTCCTGGGGCGGAGGAGCGAGAAGAAGAGAGTGCATGTTGGAGTTCCCGCATGGAGAAAACAGTATTGTAGCTTTCGCGATTTTGAGAGGAGAAAGCAAGATGTCGCACTTCCGCTGCACGTTTCTTCGGGAGAAACGCTGGCGGGTAATTTGAAGAGCTCGAAATCTCAGCAAAGTGCTGACCCAATGAGTTAGAAATTGCGACGGGGTCCACTAAGGTATCATGCGCGACAGTGAGCCCAGAGACCGGGGAGGAACTAGGCGCGCCTGAGAACCGTCGAAGCCGACTCCAAACTTCCGAGGAGGGAGTGAAGGTGTTAAATGAGCTAATAAAGAATTTCCAGCTTGCCTTCTTGCTATCGCGGATGACGCGACGGCATCGCGCACGGAGCTGCTTATATCGGATACAGTTTGCCAAAGTTGGATAGTGACGGAAAATGCGAAGAGCACGTCGCCGCTCACGTATTGCGTCACGGCATGCCTCGTTCCACCAAGGAACTGGGGGGCGCCGGGGCAATTCGGAGGTGCGTGGTATTGAACGTTCCGCAGCTGTGAGAATAACGTAGGTAATATGTGTGACCTCATCGTCGACGCTGGGAAAGCGATGGTCATCGAATGTCGCTAGAGACGAAAAAAGTGTCCAATCGGCTTGGGCAAACTTCCAGCGTCGCGAGCGCATATATGGCAGTTGAGGCTGCAGTCTAAGAACACATGGGAAGTGGTCACTCGAGTGTGTATCATCAAGGGCGAACCATTCGAAGCGCCGAGCTAGCGGAACAGTACCAACCGCAAGGTCCAAATGAGATAAATTTGTCGTGGAGGCAGACAAAAATGTGGGGACCCCAGTGTTGAGGCAGACTAGATCCGCTTGGTGGAAGACGTCTTGCAATAGTGAGCCACGTGGACAAGGATGTGGAGATCCCCAAAGCGGGTGGTGGGAATTGAAGTCCCCAACCACCAAATAGGGGGGTGGAAGCTGACCAAGAAGATGACGGAGATCAGCTCGTGCCATTGGTGTGGATGATGGAATGTATACCGTACAAAGAGAGAACGTGTATCCAGAAAGGGAAAGACGGACGGCGACAGCTTGGAAGGAACTGTTTAAGGGGATTTGGTGATAATGGAGAGTATCGTGGAGCAGAATCATGAGTCCTCCATGGGCTGGAGTGCCTTCAACAGAGGGGAGGTCATATCGAACGGACTGAAAATGAGGGAGAACAAAGCGGTCATGGGGACGCAGCTTTGTTTCCTGAAGATAGAAGATGACCAGCGAGTAGGATCGTAAGAGGATCGACAATTCATCCCGATTGGCTCGAATGCCGCGGATATTCCAGTTGATAATGGACATAGGGTGAACAGAAAATGGAGGAACGTGACCAAGGGTGCTGTCAACGACTGCTCAGAGCTTGCGACCGACAGAATGGAATGGCATTCAGTCGAAGGCAGAAGATCCTGATCCATAGGTTGGTCAGGAGCAGCTCCAGCCACCAACGATCGGCCAGTTGACCGGCCACCAGCAGTGCACCTCGGCGACACGGAAGACGGCCGAGGGCGATTTCCGCCAGGTGGTGCTGTAGATGGGACACGCCTTGGCGGAGAAGGAGAGGAACTGTGTTTCTTCGTAGCCTTCTTGGAAGTATGTTTAGATGAAGGAGGAACCGATGGTTGTGAAGTTGCGGTACGTAAAAACTCTTCACGAGAATGCTCTTTTTTCGAGGACTTGGCGTCTGACTTTTGGGCTCGAGATTTAGCAGAACCCGACGAAGGGTGAGCCATTGAGTGGGCAGGCGAAAGTGGTGAGGTTGAACGGGCGATCTTTGCGCTGGCCGATCTGACGACCGTGGTACTAAAGGTGAGGTCGCAAGTCTGCGTGGCCGCCTCCGTTGTTGGCCGAGGAGAAGCAAGGACAGTGCTGTATATTCCTTTCTGAGGCATGGTGGGCTGTCGACTGGCGAGTAACTTTCGAGCAGCAAAGGTCGACACCTTTTCCTTCACTCTTATTTCCTGGATGAGTTTTTCGTCCTTAAAAACGGGGCAATCTCGAGAGGAAGCAGCGTGGTCACCCATACAGTTGATGCAGCGAGGGGATGGAGGTGGACAAGCACCCTCATGGGCATCCTTGCCACACGTAACATTTGGTCGGATTGGAACAGGACTGGCTGGTGTGATTGAACCGCTGACATCGATAGCAACGCGTAGGGTTTGGGACATAAGGGCGAACGGAAATTATCTCATAGCCTGCTTTGATTTTAGATGGGAGTTGAACTTTGTCAAATGTCAAGAAGACAGTGCGGGTTGGAATGATGTTCGAGTCAACCCTTTTCATAACCCGATGAACAGCTGTGACGCCCTGGTCAGACAGGTGGTGCTGAATTTCTTCGTCAGACAATCCATCGAGGGAGCGTGTATAAACGACGTCACGCGAGGAATTTAAGGTACGGTGCGGTTCCACCCGGACAGGGAAGGTGTGGAGCAGAGACGTACGCAGCAATTTTTGAGCCTGGAGGGCACTGACTGTTTCTAACAACAGGGTGCCATTCCGTAATCTGGAACAAGACTTTACAGGACCCGCAATTGCGTCGACACCTTTCTGAATAATGAAAGGGTTGACCGTGGAAAAGTCGTGACCTTCGTCAGACCGAGAAACAACAAGGAACTGTGGCAACGATGGAAGAACCGTCTGTGGCTGAGACTCAGTGAACTTACGTTTGTGAGCAGACATAGTGGAAGGTGAGGAAACCATTGCGGAAGAATCCCCCATGATTACCGGCGTCTCCGATGGCGCGCTCCTTCCTTGTGGGGGCCCTCACCGAGGGCACACCCGCCTTAGGTGATTGTTCACACCTCAGGTCACACCTCCCGACAAACGGACGGAGCGATCAATCGGCACTTTCGGAAGGAATCAGCTCGGATAATCACCCCTCCCTGGGCCTGGCCGTTACCAGGGGGTACGTACGTGTCCTACCTGTCTACCCGGGGCGGGGAATTACGCGTTACCCCGTCACCGGCTACGCATGGAAGTGGGTGGGTCGGCCTTCAGACACGCACAGGGAGGAAGAAAGAGACAGGGAAAGGAAAGAAGAGAGGTCTCAAATGCTGAGGCAAGGAAAAGAGGCAAGGAAAAGAGGCAAGGAAAAGAGGCAAGGAAAAGAGGCAAGGAAAAGAGGCAAGGAAAAGAGGCAAGGAAAAGAGGCAAGGAAAAGAGGCAAGGAAAAGAGGCAAGGAAAAGAGGCAAGGAAAAGAGGCAAGGAAAAGAGGCAAGGAAAAGAGGCAAGGAAAAGAGGCAAGGAAAAGAGGCAAGGAAAAGAGGCAAGGAAAAGAGGCAAGGAAAAGAGGCAAGGAAAAGAGGCAAGGAAAAGAGGCAAGGAAAAGAGGCAAGGAAAAGAGGCAAGGAAAAGAGGCAAGGAAAAGAGGCAAGGAAAAGAGGCAAGGAAAAGAGGCAAGGAAAAGAGGCAAGGAAAAGAGGCAAGGAAAAGAGGCAAGGAAAAGAGGCAAGGAAAAGAGGCAAGGAAAAGAGGCAAGGAAAAGAGGCAAGGAAAAGAGGCAAGGAAAAGAGGCAAGGAAAAGAGGCAAGGAAAAGAGGCAAGGAAAAGAGGCAAGGAAAAGAGGCAAGGAAAAGAGGCAAGGAAAAGAGGCAAGGAAAAGAGGCAAGGAAAAGAGGCAAGGAAAAGAGGCAAGGAAAAGAGGCAAGGAAAAGAGGCAAGGAAAAGAGGCAAGGAAAAGAGGCAAGGAAAAGAGGCAAGGAAAAGAGGCAAGGAAAAGAGGCAAGGAAAAGAGGCAAGGAAAAGAGGCAAGGAAAAGAGGCAAGGAAAAGAGGCAAGGAAAAGAGGCAAGGAAAAGAGGCAAGGAAAAGAGGCAAGGAAAAGAGGCAAGGAAAAGAGGCAAGGAAAAGAGGCAAGGAAAAGAGGCAAGGAAAAGAGGCAAGGAAAAGAGGCAAGGAAAAGAGGCAAGGAAAAGAGGCAAGGAAAAGAGGCAAGGAAAAGAGGCAAGGAAAAGAGGCAAGGAAAAGAGGCAAGGAAAAGAGGCAAGGAAAAGAGGCAAGGAAAAGAGGCAAGGAAAAGAGGCAAGGAAAAGAGGCAAGGAAAAGAGGCAAGGAAAAGAGGCAAGGAAAAGAGGCAAGGAAAAGAGGCAAGGAAAAGAGGCAAGGAAAAGAGGCAAGGAAAAGAGGCAAGGAAAAGAGGCAAGGAAAAGAGGCAAGGAAAAGAGGCAAGGAAAAGAGGCAAGGAAAAGAGGCAAGGAAAAGAGGCAAGGAAAAGAGGCAAGGAAAAGAGGCAAGGAAAAGAGGCAAGGAAAAGAGGCAAGGAAAAGAGGCAAGGAAAAGAGGCAAGGAAAAGAGGCAAGGAAAAGAGGCAAGGAAAAGAGGCAAGGAAAAGAGGCAAGGAAAAGAGGCAAGGAAAAGAGGCAAGGAAAAGAGGCAAGGAAAAGAGGCAAGGAAAAGAGGCAAGGAAAAGAGGCAAGGAAAAGAGGCAAGGAAAAGAGGCAAGGAAAAGAGGCAAGGAAAAGAGGCAAGGAAAAGAGGCAAGGAAAAGAGGCAAGGAAAAGAGGCAAGGAAAAGAGGCAAGGAAAAGAGGCAAGGAAAAGAGGCAAGGAAAAGAGGCAAGGAAAAGAGGCAAGGAAAAGAGGCAAGGAAAAGAGGCAAGGAAAAGAGGCAAGGAAAAGAGGCAAGGAAAAGAGGCAAGGAAAAGAGGCAAGGAAAAGAGGCAAGGAAAAGAGGCAAGGAAAAGAGGCAAGGAAAAGAGGCAAGGAAAAGAGGCAAGGAAAAGAGGCAAGGAAAAGAGGCAAGGAAAAGAGGCAAGGAAAAGAGGCAAGGAAAAGAGGCAAGGAAAAGAGGCAAGGAAAAGAGGCAAGGAAAAGAGGCAAGGAAAAGAGGCAAGGAAAAGAGGCAAGGAAAAGAGGCAAGGAAAAGAGGCAAGGAAAAGAGGCAAGGAAAAGAGGCAAGGAAAAGAGGCAAGGAAAAGAGGCAAGGAAAAGAGGCAAGGAAAAGAGGCAAGGAAAAGAGGCAAGGAAAAGAGGCAAGGAAAAGAGGCAAGGAAAAGAGGCAAGGAAAAGAGGCAAGGAAAAGAGGCAAGGAAAAGAGGCAAGGAAAAGAGGCAAGGAAAAGAGGCAAGGAAAAGAGGCAAGGAAAAGAGGCAAGGAAAAGAGGCAAGGAAAAGAGGCAAGGAAAAGAGGCAAGGAAAAGAGGCAAGGAAAAGAGGCAAGGAAAAGAGGCAAGGAAAAGAGGCAAGGAAAAGAGGCAAGGAAAAGAGGCAAGGAAAAGAGGCAAGGAAAAGAGGCAAGGAAAAGAGGCAAGGAAAAGAGGCAAGGAAAAGAGGCAAGGAAAAGAGGCAAGGAAAAGAGGCAAGGAAAAGAGGCAAGGAAAAGAGGCAAGGAAAAGAGGCAAGGAAAAGAGGCAAGGAAAAGAGGCAAGGAAAAGAGGCAAGGAAAAGAGGCAAGGAAAAGAGGCAAGGAAAAGAGGCAAGGAAAAGAGGCAAGGAAAAGAGGCAAGGAAAAGAGGCAAGGAAAAGAGGCAAGGAAAAGAGGCAAGGAAAAGAGGCAAGGAAAAGAGGCAAGGAAAAGAGGCAAGGAAAAGAGGCAAGGAAAAGAGGCAAGGAAAAGAGGCAAGGAAAAGAGGCAAGGAAAAGAGGCAAGGAAAAGAGGCAAGGAAAAGAGGCAAGGAAAAGAGGCAAGGAAAAGAGGCAAGGAAAAGAGGCAAGGAAAAGAGGCAAGGAAAAGAGGCAAGGAAAAGAGGCAAGGAAAAGAGGCAAGGAAAAGAGGCAAGGAAAAGAGGCAAGGAAAAGAGGCAAGGAAAAGAGGCAAGGAAAAGAGGCAAGGAAAAGAGGCAAGGAAAAGAGGCAAGGAAAAGAGGCAAGGAAAAGAGGCAAGGAAAAGAGGCAAGGAAAAGAGGCAAGGAAAAGAGGCAAGGAAAAGAGGCAAGGAAAAGAGGCAAGGAAAAGAGGCAAGGAAAAGAGGCAAGGAAAAGAGGCAAGGAAAAGAGGCAAGGAAAAGAGGCAAGGAAAAGAGGCAAGGAAAAGAGGCAAGGAAAAGAGGCAAGGAAAAGAGGCAAGGAAAAGAGGCAAGGAAAAGAGGCAAGGAAAAGAGGCAAGGAAAAGAGGCAAGGAAAAGAGGCAAGGAAAAGAGGCAAGGAAAAGAGGCAAGGAAAAGAGGCAAGGAAAAGAGGCAAGGAAAAGAGGCAAGGAAAAGAGGCAAGGAAAAGAGGCAAGGAAAAGAGGCAAGGAAAAGAGGCAAGGAAAAGAGGCAAGGAAAAGAGGCAAGGAAAAGAGGCAAGGAAAAGAGGCAAGGAAAAGAGGCAAGGAAAAGAGGCAAGGAAAAGAGGCAAGGAAAAGAGGCAAGGAAAAGAGGCAAGGAAAAGAGGCAAGGAAAAGAGGCAAGGAAAAGAGGCAAGGAAAAGAGGCAAGGAAAAGAGGCAAGGAAAAGAGGCAAGGAAAAGAGGCAAGGAAAAGAGGCAAGGAAAAGAGGCAAGGAAAAGAGGCAAGGAAAAGAGGCAAGGAAAAGAGGCAAGGAAAAGAGGCAAGGAAAAGAGGCAAGGAAAAGAGGCAAGGAAAAGAGGCAAGGAAAAGAGGCAAGGAAAAGAGGCAAGGAAAAGAGGCAAGGAAAAGAGGCAAGGAAAAGAGGCAAGGAAAAGAGGCAAGGAAAAGAGGCAAGGAAAAGAGGCAAGGAAAAGAGGCAAGGAAAAGAGGCAAGGAAAAGAGGCAAGGAAAAGAGGCAAGGAAAAGAGGCAAGGAAAAGAGGCAAGGAAAAGAGGCAAGGAAAAGAGGCAAGGAAAAGAGGCAAGGAAAAGAGGCAAGGAAAAGAGGCAAGGAAAAGAGGCAAGGAAAAGAGGCAAGGAAAAGAGGCAAGGAAAAGAGGCAAGGAAAAGAGGCAAGGAAAAGAGGCAAGGAAAAGAGGCAAGGAAAAGAGGCAAGGAAAAGAGGCAAGGAAAAGAGGCAAGGAAAAGAGGCAAGGAAAAGAGGCAAGGAAAAGAGGCAAGGAAAAGAGGCAAGGAAAAGAGGCAAGGAAAAGAGGCAAGGAAAAGAGGCAAGGAAAAGAGGCAAGGAAAAGAGGCAAGGAAAAGAGGCAAGGAAAAGAGGCAAGGAAAAGAGGCAAGGAAAAGAGGCAAGGAAAAGAGGCAAGGAAAAGAGGCAAGGAAAAGAGGCAAGGAAAAGAGGCAAGGAAAAGAGGCAAGGAAAAGAGGCAAGGAAAAGAGGCAAGGAAAAGAGGCAAGGAAAAGAGGCAAGGAAAAGAGGCAAGGAAAAGAGGCAAGGAAAAGAGGCAAGGAAAAGAGGCAAGGAAAAGAGGCAAGGAAAAGAGGCAAGGAAAAGAGGCAAGGAAAAGAGGCAAGGAAAAGAGGCAAGGAAAAGAGGCAAGGAAAAGAGGCAAGGAAAAGAGGCAAGGAAAAGAGGCAAGGAAAAGAGGCAAGGAAAAGAGGCAAGGAAAAGAGGCAAGGAAAAGAGGCAAGGAAAAGAGGCAAGGAAAAGAGGCAAGGAAAAGAGGCAAGGAAAAGAGGCAAGGAAAAGAGGCAAGGAAAAGAGGCAAGGAAAAGAGGCAAGGAAAAGAGGCAAGGAAAAGAGGCAAGGAAAAGAGGCAAGGAAAAGAGGCAAGGAAAAGAGGCAAGGAAAAGAGGCAAGGAAAAGAGGCAAGGAAAAGAGGCAAGGAAAAGAGGCAAGGAAAAGAGGCAAGGAAAAGAGGCAAGGAAAAGAGGCAAGGAAAAGAGGCAAGGAAAAGAGGCAAGGAAAAGAGGCAAGGAAAAGAGGCAAGGAAAAGAGGCAAGGAAAAGAGGCAAGGAAAAGAGGCAAGGAAAAGAGGCAAGGAAAAGAGGCAAGGAAAAGAGGCAAGGAAAAGAGGCAAGGAAAAGAGGCAAGGAAAAGAGGCAAGGAAAAGAGGCAAGGAAAAGAGGCAAGGAAAAGAGGCAAGGAAAAGAGGCAAGGAAAAGAGGCAAGGAAAAGAGGCAAGGAAAAGAGGCAAGGAAAAGAGGCAAGGAAAAGAGGCAAGGAAAAGAGGCAAGGAAAAGAGGCAAGGAAAAGAGGCAAGGAAAAGAGGCAAGGAAAAGAGGCAAGGAAAAGAGGCAAGGAAAAGAGGCAAGGAAAAGAGGCAAGGAAAAGAGGCAAGGAAAAGAGGCAAGGAAAAGAGGCAAGGAAAAGAGGCAAGGAAAAGAGGCAAGGAAAAGAGGCAAGGAAAAGAGGCAAGGAAAAGAGGCAAGGAAAAGAGGCAAGGAAAAGAGGCAAGGAAAAGAGGCAAGGAAAAGAGGCAAGGAAAAGAGGCAAGGAAAAGAGGCAAGGAAAAGAGGCAAGGAAAAGAGGCAAGGAAAAGAGGCAAGGAAAAGAGGCAAGGAAAAGAGGCAAGGAAAAGAGGCAAGGAAAAGAGGCAAGGAAAAGAGGCAAGGAAAAGAGGCAAGGAAAAGAGGCAAGGAAAAGAGGCAAGGAAAAGAGGCAAGGAAAAGAGGCAAGGAAAAGAGGCAAGGAAAAGAGGCAAGGAAAAGAGGCAAGGAAAAGAGGCAAGGAAAAGAGGCAAGGAAAAGAGGCAAGGAAAAGAGGCAAGGAAAAGAGGCAAGGAAAAGAGGCAAGGAAAAGAGGCAAGGAAAAGAGAAGGACGAAGAAAGATGAAGACATAGAAGCAAGGAAGGCGAAGAGTGCAGTACATTTACAAGCGTCCGTCTCCAGACGTAGGCACAAACCGTACTCCCAGAGGGGGAGAAAGGGAAGGAAAGAGCCAGAGGTGAGGGGGGGGGCGAAGATGGGGGATGGGGAAGGATATGGAAAGGGGGGGGGGGGTATGCAGCCCGGAAAAGGAAGGAAGGCCACATTAGCTCGGGGTCCCGTGCTCGCTACACACGTATCCACAAAAGAGTTGTGGATCCCCTGGGGGGAGCTGCTCGAGCATCATCAGCTAAAATATCCGGTAAAGTAGATGGCAGGGCCAGGACAACACGAAATTGACTAAAACGGGGACACGACAATAAAACATGGCGCACTGTTAATGCCTGACCACAAGGGCACTGCGGGGCTGGGTCACCGGAGAGCAGGTAGCGGTGGCTAAACCGGCAATGCCCAATCCGCAACCTGGTCAGAAGGACCTCCTCGCGCCGAGATGGTCGGGAGGTGGTGGTGGTGGTTGTTGGGATGTTTAAGGGGGACTAAACAGCGAAGGTCATCAGTCCCCCATTCCAAAATCAGGCAAGCCGAAAATCAACGGAGCAGGTAAAAACCAAAGGGGGAGGAGACGTCCCCCCAGGCGCTAAAAGAACACAAATGCAGCAACAAACACTACAGACAAGAACAGGACAGAGGAACACCAGACAGAAAGAAACAGAAGAAACAGAAGAAAGGAAGATGGCCGGAGGCAGGTTGACTTACCACGAGAACAAAAATGGGAAAGAGTCAACCATCTCACGGCACACCAGAACAGCAACAGACAGAAGGACAAAAGACACAGAAAGGGAAAGGTGCAGGACCTCCCTAAATCGAACCATAAAACGGACTACCACGGATAAAATTTAAAACGTCATCAGCCATGGAGGCATCATCGGATAAAACCAGAGCCAAAGTGCCCGGGAGATTAAAAGAATGCCGGAGTGTGCGCAGTCGAGGACACTCCAGCAAAATGTGGCCGACCGTCAGCCGGGACCCACACTGACACAGGGGGGGATCCTCCTGACTCAACAGATGGCCGTGCGTCAGGTACGTATGGCCGATGCGCAGCCGACACAGGACCACTGAGTCCCTGCGAGAAGCCCGCAGGGAGGAACGCCACACAGCGGTCGTCTCCTTGACAGCCCGCAGTTTATTCGGGGCTGTCATGCCACGCCACTCAGCTGCCCACATCCCAAGCTCCTTACGGCGCAACACCAACTGCTGATCGCGAGTCGTAAGACCGATCTCCAAAGCTGGGGCGTCTATCGCCCCTTTGGCCAGCCTGTCAACACGTTCGTTCCCTGGGATGCCAACGTGACCTGGCGTCCAAACAAAATCCACCGAACGACCAGAGTGGGTAATGGTGGAAACAGACTCCCGAATAGAGGACACCAGAGGAGAAGAGGGATAGCAGCGGTCGATGGCCTGGAGGCTGCTCAGGGAGTCACTGCAGATGACGATGGACGCACCTGAGCAGGAACGCATATGCTCAAGAGCGCGCAAGATGGCCACCAGCTCTGCAGTAAAAACACTACAGCCAGCTGGCAAGGAGCGCTGTTCAACATGGGCAGCGTGAGCAAAAGCGTAGGCAGTGCGACCATCAACCAGGGAACCATCAGTGTAGACAGGCTCACAGCCCGGAAATGAGGCGAGGAGCGCAAGAAAACGGCGACGGAGGGCCACAGGCGGAACCGAGTCCTTAGGTCCCTGTGCCAAATCCAGATGGACGGACGGCCGGGACAAACACCAGGGAGGCGTAGGTGTACGGACCTGGAAGGGAGGCAGAAGAGGGAATGACCCCAGTTCTGACAGCAGGGACTGGACACGGACAGCTACGGAAAGCCCAGACCTAAGTCGCCGTTCGGGCAGATGGAGGACCATAGCAGGGAAAAGTAGGCGACGATTGGGATGGTCTGGCAAGCAATGAACGTGGACAGCATAGTCGGCGAGCAGACGATGGCGGCGAATCCACAGCGGGGGAACCCCGGCCTCCACCAGTAGACTATCCACGGGGCTGGTGCGAAAAGCGCCAGTTGCAAGCCGGACCCCACAGTGGTGTATGGGGTCTAACAACTTCAACACTGAGGGGGACGCAGACCCATAGGCCAGGCTCCCATAATCAAGCCGGGACTGCACAAGGGCTCGGTACAACCGCAGCAGCGTGCAGCGATCTGCACCCCAAGACGTGTGGCTAAGGCAGCGGAGGGCGTTGAGGTGCCGCCAGCATTTTTGCTTCAGCTGAGTAACATGAGGAACCCATGTGAGCCGGGCATCAAACACGAGTCCCAAGAAGCGGCAAGTGTCCACCACTTCAAGCAGGTGGCCGTCGAGGTAAAGTGCAGGATAAGTGGACCGTCCGACGCCTGCAGAAGTGCATTACTCGAGTCTTGGCAGCAGAGAACTGAAAGCCGCGAGTCAGAGCCCATGATTCTGCCTTGCGAACGGCGACTTGCAGCCTGCGTTCGGCGACTCCCGTAGTCGTGGAGCTAAATGAGATGCAGAAGTCGTCGACATACAAAGAAGGAGACACCGACGACCCCACTGCTGCTGCCAGACCATTAATGGCCACTAAAAATAAGGAGACGCTCAACACCGAGCCCTGCGGGACCCCATTTTCCCGTATATAAGAGGAACTAGAGGTGGCACCGACTTGCACCCGGAAAGAGCGGCGCAATAAAAAGCTTTGAAGAAAAGCCGGGAGCCGACCACGAAGACCCCACCCATGCAACGTGGCGAGGATGTGATGCCTCCATGTGGTGTCATACGCCTTCCGCAGATCGAAAAATACAGCAACGAGATGCTGACGTCGGTCAAAGGCCGTACGGACAGCAGATTCCAGCCGCACCAAATTGTCCACTGCAGACCGGCCCCGACGGAAGCCACCCTGGGATGGAGCGAGGAGACCGCGCGACTCAAGGACCCAACACAAACGCCGCCCCACCATACGTTCGAGCAATTTGCACAAAACGTTGGTGAGGGTAATGGGACGATAGCTGTCCACCGCCAGTGGGTCCGCACCGGGTTTCAAGATGGGGACAATAACACCCTCCCGCCATTGCGACGGGAACACGCCTTCGCTCCAAATGCGATTAAATATCGCGAGAATGTGTCTCTGGCAGCCCCTGGAGAGATGCTTCAGCATCTGCGCGTGGATGCAGTCTGGGCCTGGTGCTGTATCAGGGCAATCGGCGAGGGCGGCGAGGAATTCCCTCTCGCTGAAAGGAGCATTGTATGTTTCAGAACGACGCGTGTGGAATGAGAACGGCGTCCGCTCGGCTCGCTCCTTTAGAGAGCGAAAGGCGGGGCGATAGGATGCAGTCGCAGAGCTCTGAGCAAAGTGCGCGGCTAGCCGTTCAGCAATGGCGGCAGCGTCCGTGCAGACAGCGCCGTCCAAGGAGAGCCAAGGGACACCCATAGGGGTCTGGGAGCCATAAATCCGCCGGATCCGGGACCACACATGCGAGGACGAGACACGGGAGCCCAGGGAGGAGACGTACCTCTCCCAGCACTCCTGCTTACGCCGTGCAATAAGACGACGGGCGAAGGCACGGAGCCTCTTAAAGGCGATGAGGGTCTCCAGAGACGGGTGCCGCCTATGACGCTGGAGAGCCCGCCTACAGTCGCGAATAGCCTCAGCAATCTCCGGCGACCACCAGGGTTGGGTGGTTGGTTGTTTGAGGTTAAAGGGACCAAACAGCAAGGTCATCAGTCCCTTGTTTCAAATAGACTCCATTCTGCTAACGGGACATCTCAGTATAGTCAAAAAAATAAAACGGATAAAGGGGAAACGTAAAAGGGCAGTCACGTTGTCATTAGTAAAAACAAATGAGGGAAGTTGGCAAGAGAACGAACCCAACACTATGCTGAAACAGCATAGGCAAGACCACCTGTGACTTAAAAGGTACAACTGCTATAATGCAGAAAGTACGTATGGGAATAGAAAAACTAACCAAGCCTTAAAAAGAAGGGGTAAAAACAGAGTAAAAGGGAAAGAAAAGAGGATTCCGGTCAGGGAGGTGAATCGGGAATCTCTGAACACTGCCTACAGTGGGAGACACCCAAACACTCACCGCCCTGCCCCAACACCAGAGGGAGATTAAAAACTTTAAAACTGAGAATAAAAACCACTCTCCCAGAGGAAACCTAGAACCAGAGATACCATCCGGGAATCGTCAGCCAACATCAAAGGTAAAGTGTGGGGGAGTCTGTACTTAGCACACAGAGCCAAAAGAAGGGGGCATTCAACCAAAATGTGGGCCACTGACTGGAAGGCTCCACAACCACATAGCGGGGGTGGCTCATCACGGAAAAGGAAACCATGGGTCAGCCTGGTATGGCCAATGCGGAGACGACACAGTGTGGTCGAGTCCTTGCGGGAGAGGCGAAAGGAAGAACGCCATGGGCCTGTATTCACCTTAATGGCACGAAGTTTATTAGACAGTGGAGTAGCCTCCCAAGAATTGGCCCATGACTGTGCAAAGTGGGATTTGATGTGAAGCCGTAAATCCGCTGCAGGAGGGGTTACAGAAAACGGGGGGTAAGTAACTGCTCCCCCAGCCAAACGATCAGCGAGCTCATTACCCGGGATACCCACATGGCCTGGGACCCATAGGAAGTCAATGGAACAAGCAGCACGGTGAAGATCAGCGAGATGGTCATGGATGGCAGAGACCAAGCGATGGCGCGAAAAACACCGGTCAATAGCAAGAAGGCCACTCATCGAGTCCGTACATAACAAAACGCGGTTGTGTTGGGATTGTTTAATAAAGGTAAGGGCCCGGGAAATTGCCATCAATTCCGCAGTAAACACCCCACATGAGGGTGGCAGTAGATGATTTTCCGTTCCAACAAAGGACGTGAAGGCATACCCAACATGATCAGCAGATTTAGAGCCATCAGTGTAAAAAACAACAGCATCCCGAAACTCCCATAAAATTTGGCGGAAAAAGGAACGGAACACCACCGGGGGGATGGAATCTTTCGGACCGCGGCGGAGATCCATCCGAATTCGAGGCCGAGGAACTAACCAAGGAGGGGTGGAGGGGAGGGAGCGAGGAAGACAGGACAAAGAAGGAAGCCGAAAATCACGGTTAAGAGACGCAAGGCGCAGCCCAACCGGTAAACCCGCCCGAGGGCGGGAGTCAGGCGGGCGACGTCCATGGTCTGGGAATAGGATAGAATAGGAAGGATGAGCGGGAGAAGAACGGATAGTAAGGGCATAAGACAGCAGAAGCTGGGACCGCCGAACAGAAAGGGGGGGGGGGGGATCCCAGCTTCAACCAGGAGACTATCAACAGGGCTAGTAGGGAAGGCACCGGTGGCCAAACGGATACCATGATAGTGGACTGGATCCAGCACGTGCAGCGTGGAAGGAGCAGCTGAACCATACACTTGACAACCATAGTCCAAACGCGACAGAACTAGAGCACGATAAAGACGGAGGAGGAGGGAACGGTCCGCACCCCAGGAGGAGTGGGCAAGGAAGCGAAGGACATTGAGTTTACGGAAACATCCTACCTTCAGGAGTCTGATATGGGGCAGCCAAGTGAGCTTGTTGTCGAAAAGAAGACCTAGGAAACGAAACTGTGGAACCACAGGCAATCTTTGTGCAGCGAGATAGAGCTCTGGATCAGGGTGGACCGTAGTACGGCGACAGAAGTGGACCACCCGCGATTTTAAAGGAGAGAATTGAAACCCGTGGGAGAGGGTCCATGCAGAGGCACGCCGTATAGCCACCTGGAGCTGCCGTTCTGCAGATGCCATCGAGGAGGAACTAACCCAAATGCAGAAATCATCCACATACAGGGCAGGGGCGACCAAGGGACCGACAGAGGCCAGAAGTCCATCGATAGCTATGAGGAAAAGAAGGACACTCAAGACAGAACCCTGTGGGATGCCCGTCTCCTGGGTCCGTGGAGAACTAAAAGCAGTACCAACTCGAACTCTGAATGACCGATGGATCAGGAACTGGCGGATAAAAATCGGGAGTGTGCCCCGAAGACCCCACTGATGAAGGGTTAGTAAGATGTGATGGCGCCAGGCTGTGTCATAGGCCTTGCGAAGGTCAAAAACACTGCAACCAAATGGCGGCGCTGGGAAAAAGCCTGCCGAACTGCGGATTCCAAGCGAAGCAAATGATCGATTGGAGATCGTCCCTCTCGAAAGCCACACTGGTAAGGGGACAATAGATCCCGAGATTCGAGGACCCAAGTGAGCCGACGGGCTACCAGCCGTTCAAGTAACTTACAACCAACATTGGTCAAACTAATTGGCCGATAGCTGTCAACAGATAGGGGGTTCTGACCAGGCTTAAGGACAGGAACCACAATGCTATCCCTCCACTGAGAAGGGAAGTCACCCTGGAGCCAGATACGGTTAAACACCCGAAGAAGATGGTGCCGTTGTGGAGCACTGAGATGTTGAAGCAGCTGGTTATGAATGGAATCTGGGCCAGGAGCCGTATCATGAGAAGCAGATAGAGCAGAAACCAATTCCCATTCAGTGAAAGGTTCGTTGTAAGATTCTGACTCACAAGTGGTGAAACATAAGGTGACAGCTTCAGCCTGCTGTTTTTGATGAAGGAAAGCAGCTGGATAGGAGGCCGACGCTGATGCCACTGCAAAATGGGTCGCAAGATGTTCTGCGAGAACTAATGGGTCCGTACAAATGCCATCTGGGAGGTGAAGGCCTGGGAGGGTGGACTGCCGATGGCAACCTTGGAGAGAGCGAAGTGTAGCCCATACCTGTGACAGAGGGACAGTGGAACCAAGGGAAGAAACGAATCGTTCCCAACATATCCGCTTACTCTGTTTGATTAAATAACGGGCTTTAGCGCGAAGGCGCTTAAAGGTAGAAAGGCTGGCTACAGATGGGTGCCTCTTAAAGTGTTGCAAAGCTCGACGGCGATCACGGATGGCAATGGCAATGGCCGTACTCCACCACGGGACTTGCCGACGACGAAATTGTCCAGATGAGCGCGGGACAGCAAGGTTAGCAGCGCGAACAATCGCGTCAGACACGTCACGTAGGACGTCATCAATACAACCCGACAAAGAGGGAGAAAACTCGACCTGTGCAGAATATAGAGGCCAATCGGCGCGGTGGAAAGACCAACGAGGTAACCTCTCCATCGGGGAGCGGGAAGGGAGCGTGATAATCAACGGGAAATGGTCACTATCACAAAGGTCGTCGTGTGGCGACCAGTGTAATGAAGGGAGGAGAGAGGGAGAAGAAAGAGAAAGATCAATGGCAGAAAAGGTACCATGACCAGCACTGAAATGAGTAGGGGAGCCATCATTAAGAAGGCACAGCTCGTGGTCTGCAATAAATTGGTCGATAAGAAGACCTCGTCTAGATGGAAAGGCACTGCCCCACAAAGGATGATGAGCATTAAAATCCCCAAGGAGGAGGAAGGGAGGAGGAAGTTGCTGAAGAAGGGTGATTAAGGCAGCAGGTGTAAGAGTCCTGTCAGGAGGGAGATAAAGATTGCATACTGTGACTGCAGAGTCTAAGTGGACCCTAACAGCAACTGCTTCCAATGTAGTTTGGAGAGGAATCCACGTGCTAGCAATGTCTGTACGGACCAACGTACAAACGCCACCAGAAGCCCGCAAGGGTCCGACCCGATTTCGACAGAAAACACGGAACCCACGGAGGGTCGGTGAGTGAGCATCAGTAAAATGAGATTCCTGGAGAACCACACAAGCTGCTGAGTAGGACGAAAGAAGGGATTTCAATTCCGGAAGGTGACGATAGTAGCCATTACAATTCCATTGGAGAACCACAGAACGATGGTTTAAATGAGGGCTGAACACGCTAAATCCAGTCATACCGCCGGGTCCCCACCCATCACCGACAAGGAGGGGGCGACATCCATAAACGACAGGTCAGAATCCGGTTGTGAAGCCGGGGAAGGGACCTCCGGTGACACCAGAGGCTCTTTGTCCCGGGACTTATGTTTCTTCTTCTTTTCAGGCTGAGATCGAGGAGGGCTGTGTGGCATAATGGAGCCAGCTGCAGCAAGATCAGGAACAGAAAGAGACAGGGTGACCTGGGGGCCGATAGACCGCGGCTCTCGCGGTCGCCGCGCTGCAGCAGACCTTTGACCTGGAAGGTGCCGGGAAGGGGCATCCCGGGAGAGGCGCCCTTGACCGGCAGACGCCGAAGGAGTGGGACACTTCTCCGGCTGGGGAGGGGGAGCGGCGCCCAGAGGAGAAGGTGTGGGAGCCGCAGGGGAGGGGGGAAGGAGAGGGGTCCGGGACGGGGTTAAGGAAGGGGGAGGAAGGGATGAAGATGTAACCAAGGCGTAACTAGATGTCATGGACACAGGGTGCAATCGTGCATATTTCTTACGGGCCTCTGTGTAGCTTAAACGATCAAGAGACTTATACTCCTGTATCTTTTTTTCTTTCTTATAGACTGGGCAATCTGCTGAACGTGGAGAATGACTACCATGACAATTTACACATACAGGAGGGGGAACACAGGGACTCCCCTCATGGAGTGGACGTCCACAGTCACCACAGAGAGGGTCCTGGGTACAGCGAGAAGACATGTGGCCAAAACGCAAGCACTTAAAACACCGCATAGGAGGTGGGATGTACGGCTTCACATCACAGCGATAGACCATAATCTTAACTTTCTCAGGAAGGGTATCCCCTTCAAAGGCCAGGATAAAGGCACCAGTATCAATACGATTATCTTTAGGACCCTTCTGAACACGCCGAACAAAGTGAACACCCCGCCGTCCGAGATTGTCCCGAAGTTCCTCATCAGTTTGAAGGATGAGGTCTCTGTGAAAAATCACACCTTGTACCATATTTAGAGACTGGTGAGGGGTAATGGACACGGGAATTGTGCCAAGATGGGTACAGGCACGAAGGGCCGCAGATTGGGCAGCCGAAGCAGTTCTTATCAGTAATGAATCCGACCGCATCTTGCTCAGGGAGTCCACTTCGCCGAACTTGTCTTCAATGTGTTCCACAAAGAATAAAGGTTTGACACTGGTGAAAGTATCTCCATCAGTCCTGGTGCAAACTAGATAACGGGGGAAAGGTTTTGCCCCTAGACGACGGGCCTGACCCTCCTCCCAGGGGGTAGCCACGGAAGGGAAGGCCGAAGGGGCAAGAGAAGCAGCACTTGAGGAATCAGTACCACGCAGAGAGACGGCCGCAGAAGAGCGGCCAGAGGTTTGGACCCTTATGCGTTTCATCTGCATAGCGTCCGCCCTGATACCACCCACTCCGATCAGGGGCTCTCCTCACGGGCGCCACCCAGCCACAGCAAGGGCCGTCTGGCACGGCGGCCATTGCCGGGAGTTCCGATGCTCCAGGATGACGAGCAACCACTCCAAGGCATGCATGAGGAGGTCACAGCTCAGGTATCAGAAGTGTGATCCCTGTGTGTTCAGGGGGCTCAACCAAAAGGGTACATAGCGACCCCACCACACGGGCTGGCTACCGTGCTGGCTATGCACCCTAGCATCAGACAACGACGTAGAAGAAAAGGTGGAATATACTAGGAGGGCACACGTCGGAGACACTAGGTAAGGTGCTCTTCCCCAAATGGCTCACACTACGGAAGAGAAATTTTGGAATGGAGGTCAAACCCCAGAGGGGGACCAAGGAATGCCAAAAGGAGGAGATGATTACGCAACAAAGCCAGAGTGTAAAACCAACAGAACCAGGTGGATAGCGGGGGCCAACATAAGCAAGGACACCAATAGAGGGAGAGGAGAGGGCGAGGGGAAAGGGGTATGGAGGGGAAAGGAGGGGAAGGGAAAGGAAATGCAGCCCGGGAGAGAAAGAAGGCTGCAATGGCTCGGGGCCCCGTGCTCGCCACGCACGTATCCACGAAAGAGTTGTGGACCCCCTGGGGGGGCGACCACCAGGGGACAGCCTTCCGCCGAGGGAGGCCAGAGGAACGGGGGATGGCAGCCTCGGCCGCCGAAATGATGGACGTGGTGAAAACACGGACCACCTCGTCAATGGCACACTGTGGGGGAGACGCAATGGTTACAGCGGAAGTAAAAGCTGGCCAGTCAGCCCTGTGGAGAGCCCAGCGGGGCAAGCGCCCAGAAGAATGACACTGTGGCAGTGACAAATAGATGGGAAAATGGTCACTGCCACACAGGTCAGGATGCACCCTCCAGTGGAGGGATGGGACAAGTCTGGGGCTGCAAAGAGAGAGATCGATGGCCGAGAACGAGCCATGGGCAACACTGAAATGCGTGGGAGCACCGGTGTTCAAGAGGCTAAGGTCGAGCTGAGCCAACACATGCTCCACGGCCCGACCGCGGTCATCAGAGGCAGTCCCACCCCATAGAGGGTTGTGGGCATTGAAATCGCCCAGAAGCAGCAATGGTGGCGGGAGTTGAGCCAGCAGCGCAGCCAAGACATGGCGGGGGAGCTCCCCATCCGGAGGAATGTAAACAGAGCAAACAGTAATAGCCGGCGAGAGCTCAACCCTGGCAGCAACTGCCTCTAAAGGCGTCTGAAGGGGTACTGGCGAGCTACAGACAGAGTGGTGAACAAAGAGGCAAACCCCACCTGACGCTCGTTGACAGGCAGCACGGTTCTTATAGTATCCCCGATAACCGCGAAGGGCGGGGGTCCGCAGTGCAGGAAACCAAGTTTCCTGCAGAGCAATGCAGAGAACAGGGGAATCACTCAGAAGCATCCGGAGCTCTGGCAGGTGGCGGAAATAACCGCCGCAGTTCCATTGGAGAATGGAAGCAGGAAGGGACTGGGAGGGCGTGAATGCGACTAAGAGGCAGACAGCGCTTCAGAGCCAACCGCCGCCACTGGGGGAGAGTCAGCTGAGTCCATAGGAGAGGCCCCCAAGGGTTCCGTGAGGGCGAGATCTGCGGCAGAGGCGAGGATCTCCACCTCATCCCCGGAGCCAGGACTATGTACAGCAGGCGGTGCTGAAACCGCCGGAACGTCCTTCTTGGACACATTCCGTTCCTTCTTCTCGCGTCTGCCCTTAGGGTGAGAGGGCTGGGAGAGCTTCTCTGAAGGAGCGTCGGAGGCTGACGACGACGCAGAAGCCCTACGACCAGCAGGTGGCGGAACCTTCAGCCACTGGCTGACATCTGGCTGGAAAGGAGAAGAAACGGAGGAAGGGAGAGCCCCAAGGGACCCCTTCCGCGAGAGAGGAACCGGCGGAGGCAACGCCGCCGGAGAAGGAGGGGGAGGAATCGAGCCTCCCGGTTGTGGAGCAGATGTCACTCCCGAAGTAAGCTTGGGGGGGAGCGACAGAAGAGGGTTTGCCCCCAATTGCTAAGGGGGCAATAGAGGAAGGCTTGCCCCCAGGCGCGAGGGGGCAGACAGAGATACATGGCCCCGAGGGCCCACTGAAGGCGGCACAGATGAAGCAACAACCGTCGCTCGTGCGGGCGACGATAACGTGGCTGCAGCATAAGATGTTCGAAGGGAAGCAGGATACAACCTTTCATATTTCTGTTTAGCCTCTCGATAAGTAAGCCGGTCCAGGGTCTTAAATTCCTGGATCTTCCGCTCCTTATGAAGAACGGGGCAATCCGGCGAGCATGGAGAGTGGTGCTCCCCACAGTTGGCACATACAGGCGGAGGTGCACATGGAGAATCAGGATGAGAGGGGCGTCCGCAATCTCGACATGTAGCGCTGGATGGGCAACGGGAGGACATATGCCCAAACTTCCAGCACTGGAAGCACCGCATCGGGGGAGGCACGTATGGCTTGACGTCGCAACGGTAAACCATCACCTTGACCTTCTCGGGCAAGACATCACCCTCAAAGGCCAAGATAAAGGCACCGGTGGCCACCCTGTTTGTCTTGGGTCCTCGATGGACACGACGGACAAAATGCACACCACACCGTTCCAAGTCGGCTCTCAGCTCGTCATCGGATTGCAACAAGAGGTCACGATGGTAAATAATCCCCTGGACCATATTTAAGCTACTGTGGGGAGTGACGGTAACAGGGACGTCACCCAGCTTATCACACAAGAGCAACGCTCGTGACTGGGCTGGGGAGGACGTCTTGAGGAGGATGGACCCATTCCTCATTTTTGACAACCCCGCCACTTCCCCAAACTTATCCTCCAGGTGTTCCACAAAAAACATAGGCTTCGTCGGAAGAAAGGAGTCACCATCAGTCCTGCTGCAGACAAGGTATTGCGGTACGTAAGGCTCCCGCTTGGCACTAGATCGGCGTCCCTCCCATGGCGCAGCCAACGAGGGGAACGTCTGAGGGTCATACTGCGCAGCATCGAAGTCGACTCTACCTCGCTTAGAGACGCTGGCGGCCGTGCGACCACCAGCTTGGTGTGATTTATTGCGCTTCATTGCGCCACATCCGCCCAGACGCCACCTACTCCGAACGAGGGCTCTCCCCAAGGGCGCCACCCAGCCAAAGCAACGGGTACCTGGCCGATATCCCGTTGCCCGGAGTCCCCGTGCCCCAGACAAGATGGGCACATACTCCTTGGCATGCATGGGGAGGAAACAGCTCTGGCATCTGTAGTGCGATCCCTGCGTGGTCAGGGGGCTACCACGAAGAGGGTACATGACGACCCCACCACAACGGACTGGCTACCGTGCTGGATTTTAGGTGTTTAAAGGGTCCACAGTTGTCGTAGGCGCTAAGAAGAGTGCGCACAAGGCGAGAAGGAGACCACCCAGAAGATGTTGGGCGTAGTCCCCCCCACCTGACAATAGGTAACATGCAAGATGGTGGAGCATGATGGACCAATACAAAAACACCACGTAAGGTGTCCTTCCCCAAATGGCACGCACTGACGACGGAAATTTGGAAGAAAAAAGGAGGTCAAACCCAAGAGGGGACCATCACAGAAGGCCGAAACGTTTGAGACTCCCTTTAGTCGCCTCTTACGACAGGCAGGAATACCGCGGGCCTATTCTTACCCCCGAACCCGCAGGGGGGGGGTCGGGAGGATGTTGTCCAAGCAGTTGGGAGCGGTTTTACTGCCCGGAGCTTGTTTCCTTGGAGGGATGACCAAGCATCCCACCACAACGACACAAGCCTCTTACATACATCCCCACGAACGTCAGATGACGGGACACAATGGGAGGCTGGCCGAGGCAGGACGACTGCAGCCTTGGCTGCAGCATCTGCAGCCTCATTCCCAGGCACTCCTACATGTCCGGGAACCCACAGAAAGCTGACAGAACCACCATTATCAGCGAAAGAATGGAGGGAGGGACTGCTGTATCCGTTGAATCAAGGGATGGACCGGATAGGGAGCTCCAAGGCTCTGAAGAGCACTGAGTGAGTCAGAGCAGAGTACATACGATGAATGGCGGTGGCGGCGGGCATACTGAACGGCCTGATGGAGAGCAAAAAGCTCGGCCGTAGAGCTGGAACATTGGTCGAGGAGCCGGTATTTAAAGGTGGCGGCCCCGACGACAAAGGCACAGCCGACACCGACGTCGGTTTTGGAGCCATCGGTGTAAATAAAGGTGTGACCAGCAAGGCGAGCACGAAGTTAGACAAACCATGAGCAATACACTGCAGCCGGAGTACCCTCCTTCAGGAGTGAGCTGAGGTCGAGATAAATATGAACCGGAGCCTGGAGCCAAGGTGGTGTCGGGCTCTCACCCTCTCTGAAGGTGGTAGGGAGGGCAAAATCCAATTGTCGAAGCAGGCGACGGAAGCGGACTCCGGGGGGCAGCAGGGCAGACACATACAACCCGTACTGACGGTCGAGAGAATCGGCGAAGAAGGACTGGTAAGAGGGGTGGTCGGGCATAGACAACAGCCGGCAGGCATACCAACACAGCAGTACGTCGCGCCGGTAGGTCAATGGTAACTCGGCAGCTTCAGCATAAAGACTCTCGACAGGACTAGTGTAGAAGGCTCCGGTCGCAAGACGTATCCCCCGATGGTGGATGGAGTTGAGCCGGCGTAAGAGGGAGGGCCGAGCGGACGAGTAGACGAAGCTCCCATAATCCAGCTTCGATCGGACTATGGACTGATACAAGCGAAGCAGGACAATGCGATCTGCTCCCCAAGATGAACCGGTAAGAACTCTGAGGACATTAAGGGAACGTGTACAATGGGCCGCCAAATAAGAGAAATGCGGAGACCAACACAGTTTCCTGTCCAACGTGAGCCCTAGAAACTTAGTTGTTTCCACGAATGGGAGAACAACGGGACCGAGATGTAAGGATGGCGGAAGGAACGCTTTATATCGCCAAAAGTTGATACAAACCGTCTTCTCTTCAGAGAACCGGAAGCCATTTGCCACGCTCCATGAGTAGAGGCTGTCTAGACAACGCTGAAGGCAGCGCTCCAGGAGGCATGTTCTCTGGGCACTGCAGTAGATCGCTAAGTCATCGACAAAGAGAGAGCCTGAGACAGTAGGTGGAATGCAATCCATAATTGGATTGATCGCGATGGCAAAAAGGGCTACGCTCAAGACGGAGCCCTGAGGCACTCCGTTCTCCTGGAGGAAGACGTCGGACAATACGGAACCCACACGTACCCTAAACTTTCGATCCGTTAAAAAGGAATCAATAAAAAGGGGCAGGCGACCGCGTAGGCCCCACCCGTGCATAGTGCGGAGGATACCTCCTCTCCAACAGTTACCATAAGCCTTCTCCAAATCGAAGAACATGGCTACCGTTTGGCGCCTTCGCAAAAAGTTGTTCATGATGAATGTCGACAAGGTCACAAGGTGGTCAACAGCGGAGCGGCAGCGACGAAAGCCACATTCGACATTGGTAAGCAGCCGTCGAGATTCAAGAATTCAAACTAACAGAGCATGAACCATGCGCTCCATCACCTTACAGACACAGCTTGTAAGAGAAATGGGGCGGTAACTAGAAGGAAGGTGTCTATCCTTCCCGGGTTTGGGTATAGGAACAACAACGGTGTCACGCCAACGCATGGGGACTTGACCTTCGGTCCAGACGCGATTGTAGGTACGAAGAAGGAAGCTTTTGCCCTCCGGAGAAATGTGTGCCAGCATCTGAACGTGAATGGCATCTGGCCCCGGACCAGAGGACCGGGACAGTGCAAGCGCACGTTCGAGTTCCCACATAGTAAAGGGGGCATTATAAGTTTCCAGATTCAGCGAGTGGAAGGAAGGTCGCCGAGCCTCTTCTGCCGCTTTCCTGGGAAGGAAGGCAGGATGGTAATGGGCGGAGCTTAAACCTCCGCGAAAAAGCGGCCAAAGGCGTTTGAGAGAGCCACAGGATCAACAAGGACCTCATTACCTGAGGTCAGGCCAGGTACTGAGGAGTGGGCCTTAATGCCCGACAGCCGGCGCACGCTACCCCAAACGACAGAAGAGGGAGTAAAACTGTTAAAGGAGCTGGTGAAAGAGGCCCAACAAACTTTTTTGCTGTCTTTGATGACTCTACGGCATTGCGCTCGGAGTCGTTTGTATTCAATACAATTCGCCAACGTAGGATGGCGGCGGAAAGTGCGTAAAGCACGTCGTCGAGCACGGATAGCGTCCCTACAAGCCTCGTTCCATCAGGGGACGGAAACGCGACGTGCAGAAAAAGTAGTACGAAGAATGGAACGCTCGGCAGCATTGATGATAACAGCCATGAGGTATTCGACCTGACTGTCACAACTGAGAAAATCGTGGTCCGGAAAGGTCGCCAGGGAGGAGTAAAGTCCCCAGTCAGCTTTCGGTATGTTCCAGCTCGAAGGACGTGGGGATGGGGTGTGGTGCAGGAGACGAACGACACAGGGGAAGTGGTCGCTCGAATAGGTGTCAGAAAGGACATACCACTCGAACCGACAGGCAAGAGTGGTAGAACAGATCGAGAGGTCCAAGCGGGAGTAGGTATGAGTAGAGTCCGAGAGGAAAGTCGGGGCGCCAGTATTGAGGCAGACAAGATTGAGATGGTTGAAGACATCCGCCAAGAGTGAGCCTCTTTGACAGGATGCAGGAGAGCCCCAAAGGGGATGATGGGCATTGAAGTCGCCAAACAATAAAAACGGCGGGGGAAGCTGAACGATCAGGTGCACCATGTCAGCCCGACTAACAGCAGATGACGGTGGAGTGTAGATGGTACAAACTGAAAAAGTAGAAGCAGAAAGAGTAACGCGGACAGCTATTGCTTCGAGTTGGGTGGTCAATGGGATGGGATGGTAATAGACATCGTCCCAAACGAGCAACATGACCCACCATGAGCTGGGATACCGCCCACAGGGGTGAGGTCATACCGCTCCGAGGTATAGTGGGTAAAGGCAATACAGTCAGTCGGGCGCAACTTGGTTTCTGGAGACCAAGGACGAGCGGACAGTGCACGTGGAGGAGCAGTTGTAATTCCTCCCGATTACATCGAATACCTCTTAAGTTCCAATGTAACAAGGCCATCGCTAGTCAAAAAGTTGGGGGAACGAGACGGGGGAAGAGCTGGTCACCTCGACGGCCGCGGAGGGACAGGTTGCGAGGGAACAACGCTACAACCGGCGGGAGGCGGATCCGGTTCCATCGAGTCGTCGCCAGCTGCGGCCGCTGTCCCTGGTTGTGTAGGAGGGGCAGCATCATTTGCCGACGAGAGGCCAGCTGAGCGCCTGGCAGCAGAGCGTCCCGGCGAAACTGAGGACGGCCGGGAGCAGCGACTCACGGATGGAGCGTCAGATGAAACGCGCCGGGGTGGAGAGGGGGATTTGGAAGCCTTCTTGGAAGCCTTCTTGGAAGCCTTCTTGGAAGCCTTCTTGGAAGCCTTCTTGGAAGCCTTCTTGGAAGCCTTCTTGGAAGCCTTCTTGGAAGCCTTCTTGGAAGCCTTCTTGGAAGCCTTCTTGGAAGCCTTCTTGGAAGCCTTCTTGGAAGCCTTCTTGGAAGCCTTCTTGGAAGCCTTCTTGGAAGCCTTCTTGGAAGCCTTCTTGGAAGCCTTCTTGGAAGCCTTCTTGGAAGCCTTCTTGGAAGCCTTCTTGGAAGCCTTCTTGGAAGCCTTCTTGGAAGCCTTCTTGGAAGCCTTCTTGGAAGCCTTCTTGGAAGCCTTCTTGGAAGCCTTCTTGGAAGCCTTCTTGGAAGCCTTCTTGGAAGCCTTCTTGGAAGCCTTCTTGGAAGCCTTCTTGGAAGCCTTCTTGGAAGCCTTCTTGGAAGCCTTCTTGGAAGCCTTCTTGGAAGCCTTCTTGGAAGCCTTCTTGGAAGCCTTCTTGGAAGCCTTCTTGGAAGCCTTCTTGGAAGCCTTCTTGGAAGTCCGACGAGGCACAGGGATGGTGGGCTCGACCCGAAGAAAGTCCTCACACGCGGGGTCCGTTTTGGAACGCCGGACCTCGGAAGCTGGGGTCCGGAACGTTTCCCCGATGGACGCCTGAGAAGAGGATCGCTTGTCAGGTGGTGGGGGGAGAGGAGGAGGAGGAGGAGGAGGAGGAGGAGGAGGAGGAGGAGGAGGAGGAGGAGGAGGAGGAAGGGTGGCCCCTGGAGCAGAGGGGGCGGGGGCCACGGGGGAGGAGGATTTGGAAGGGAGGGATTTGGGAGGCAGAGGCAGAGCCCCTGATGGGCCGAGGAGGTGGAGGGGGGACAGGATAGGGGTGAGGATACTGCGGAAGGAGTGGACACAATTGAGGCAAACGAAGTTGTCAACGGCACGGGATGGAGGCGGTCATACTTCTTCCTGGCCCCAGAATAAGAGAGCCGATCCAAAGTTTAGATTTCTTGTATCTTCTCCTGATATGCGGGGCAGTCTGAGGATCTAGGCGAGTGGATGCCAGGACAATTAATGCACCGAGGTGGTGGGGTGCATGTATGTTCCTCACGAAGATGACATCCACAATCGCCACAAAGGGGCTCAGCCTCACACCGTGACGACATGTGCCCAAAGCGCAAACACCTAAAACAGCACATAGGAGGCGGGACGTAAGGTCGCACGTCGCACCGGTAGCACATCACCTTTACCTTCTCCGGGAGAACGTCCCCCTCAAAAGCAAGGATAAAGGCCCCGGTGTCGATGCGACGATCTTTGGGGCCGCGCTGGACTCGCCGGACGAAATACACGCCTCGGCGCTCCAGGTTGGCCCTGAGCTCCTCCTCAGATTGTAGCAGGAGGTCACGATGAAAAATAACCCCCTGCGTCCTATTTAGTGCCAGATGTTGGACAATGGACACTGATGTCCCCTAGGCGGTCGCACGCCTGGAGCGCCGCCGACTGTGTGGCGGAGGTGGTCTTGGTAAGAATGGACCCTGAACCCATCTTGCTGAGAGCCTCTATTTCCCCCGAAGATGTCCTCAATGTGGTGAACAAAGAACATGGGCTTGGAGGTGGCGAACGTCCCCCCATCGGTTCGAGAACAGACCAAATAGCGGGGGAAGTACGTCGCCCCAAGCCTGCGGGCATGTCCCTCCTCCCAGGGAGTGGCCAAGGGGGAAAGGGCAAGAGAACCAGAACTAGAAACGGTACCTTTTCTTTTGAAAGACTCGGCCGCAGAGCGACCTGATACATGTTGACGTTTCATCTGCGAAACGTCCGCCCCGATACCACCCACTCCAACCAGGGGCTCTCCCCACGGGCGCCACCCAGCCTCATCAAGGGCCACCTGGCAGGATGACCGTTGCCGGGAGTCCTGATGCCCCAAGGAGACGGGCATCTACTCCTTGGCCGACGTGGGGAGGGTGCAGCTCAGGTATCGGCAGTACGATCTCTGTGTTGTCAGGGGGCTACAACCTAGAGGGTACATGACGACCCCACCACAACGGTCTGGCTACTGTGCTGGATTTCTGGTGCCGTGGAAAGTCCATGATCGTACGTGCAGATGGGGACGCACTATGGGCGTAACTTGTACAACCCATCAGGCGTTTAGGCCTAATTTGAGGAATAGTGGGTATGGTTACAACGCCGGTACAATGCTGAGTGCCAAGGTCTTAGTGCACTTAGGACCAGTGGTACACCACGTAAGGCGTCCTTCCCCAAAAGGCTCATACTTCTATAGAATTTTGAAAAATGGAGGTCAAACCCCAAGGGGGACCATCACATGGAAGGCCGAAACAGTTTGAACTCCTTTTAGTCGCCTCTTACGACAGGCAGGAATACCTCAGTCCTATTCTTACCCCGGACCCACAGGGGGTCCTCTCGCAGACCTGAAGACATGAAGGTTGTCTGTAGTAGGACACCGTTTGAAGTTCCGAAGTTCTGACCCTGATTGCCAATCGACAGCCATCATTCTACCATGGTACAGGCCATCGTCCGAGGTGGTTACGAGACCTGGCGATGGAATCTGCGGCAACCCTTTGGATCTCTTGAGTGATATGGGCCACCGCCTCTTGTGCACAATCCTTTCATTCAAAAAATAGCCTATAGATTGTACTGTAACCAATTTGCCCTTTGTATCAAAAAATGGTTCTGAGCACTATGGGACTTAACAGCTGAGGTCATCAGTCCCCTAGAACTTAACACTACTTAAACCTAGCTAACCTAAGGAGACCACACACATCCATTCCCGAGGCGGGATTCGAACCTGTGACCGCAGCCCCTTTGTATCAACCACCTGCGTGGTCTTCTGCTGGTCACTGTCCTAGGTAGCAGACGAATCCACACTGGGAAGTGGTCACTAGAATGTATATCTGGAGCTACTTCCCACTGAAATGAATCTGCAATAGCTGAGGAACAAAACCAAAGATCAACAGCTGAAAAAGACCCTGTAGCGATGGAAAAGAGTCATCTGACCCGAGTTCAGAAGGCAGATATCCTCAGAATGGACGAGTCGCTCTATCAGCCGACCCCTGGAGTAAGTAGTAGCCGAGCCCCACAGCACATTGTAGGCATGTAAGTCCCCCACAAGAAGGAATGGGCGCGGGAGTGCCTGGAAGAGGTCTGCCAGTGCGTCCGCATCCAAAGTGTCATGGGGACAGGTACAAAGAACACACTGTGATAGTGAACGGTGAGAAAACTTTCACAGCAATTGCTTGGATGGTCGTGGCAAGAGGGACAGCAGAGGAGTGGTATCTGTCAAGAAAAATAGCCACTCCACCTTTAGCCCGGCCTACATTAGTATCGTCTTTCCTGTATATGCGTAGCCCCGTAATGTAGGTGTGTGTGCGACTTTAAATTGTGTTTCTTGTAAGCAGATGCAGAATGGTTTATCCTGGACCAGCAGCTGCATTTCTTCCAAATGTGAGCGATATCCATTCAGACTCCACTGCAACGCAGAAGTCCCTATGGAAGCCATTGGTTAGCGATGGTGGTTCTTTCCTTTCTCCCTCGTAGGCGGTTATTTACCGGGCAGGTCAGGGGGAATGTTAACCGTTTCCGCGCTCTAGTTCTTCCGATTGGAAGTCTGTACCTTCAAGAGCATAGTCACCATCAGAAAGGGAGAGCGCCCGTCGATCCGAAGGCTTACCTACCGCTTTCTTGGACTTAGAACTACTTTTAGAAGAACGTTTTTCTGTACTGACAGGAGGAGGCTGCCTGGGTTGCTGGGATGGCTTAGGTCGTAATTCTCCTGCTGACGGCTTCCGAGCGACATCAGTTGCAAGTGGAGCGTTCCCCGTCATTTCCTAATCCAATGAGACCGATGACCTCGCTGTCTCGTTTCCTTCCGCAAACAACCCCAACCCCTTATTATTGTAACTCCCTACAGCTTCAAATTGGAAGTGCAGCATCACCGGTAGTCCCAAGTAGTCGATAAAATAAAACTTCACAAGGAAAATGGCTGTCAGACATGGGAGCAAACTGCGTGTACAGGCATATCAACTTGTGCCAACCAAAGCCCACGAGTAAGACAGGCTGTGGCACTTCACAGCACGTAACTCTACAACTCTCTACGAGTTCCAGCAGCCATCTCCAGCGGGGAGCTAATAACTATTTCAGATAAGCTTCGTAATTCTTGACTGCCTGTTGTGCGCTATCTAAAGCTTGCATGCATTCACAGTTAAGAGTGGGGTGTATGTCATAGGCCTCTGTGCGAACGCTTTCGCCTAGTTACTGCCCTTGTTGCGTTACAGCGGCAACATACCAGGTAGACCTGTTATACACGACATTAGAAATAAAACATACCGAGGTAACCGAAGTCGTGGGATACCTTCTAATATCTTGTCTGACCTTTTGCCCGATATAGTGCAGGAATTCGACGTGGCATGGGCTCAAGTCGCCAGAAGTCCCCCTCAAATACAGAGTCATGCTGCCTTTAGCCTGCCAGAGCAGGATTTTATACACGAGCCCACCCCTTTATCAAATCCAATAGGTGTTCGATGGTATTTATGTCAGGCGATCTAGCTATCCAAATTATTCGCTGGACATCTCCAGACGTTATTCAAACCAATCGGAACAAATGTAACCTGGTGATATGGCGCATCGTCATCCATGACAATTCCATCGTGTTTTGGGAACATGAAGTCCATGAATGGCTGCAAATAGTCTCCAGGTAGCCGAACGTAACAGTTTGCAGTCAGTGATCAGTTCATTTGGGCCAGAGAACGCACTCCATTGCATGTAAACAGCCCACACCGTTATGGAGTCACCAACAGCTTGCACAGTGCTTTGACAACTTGAGTCCAAGGCTCCGTGTGCTCTGCGCCTCTGACCCTACCATCAGTTCTAACCAACTGCAGTGTGACTCGTCTGACCAGGTCACGGTTTTGTCACTAGCTGAGGAGAAGCTCTGTAGGCGTTTCCGTGCTTTCAGAAACGGAACTTGCGTCGGTCGTCTGCTGCCATAGCCCATTAACGCCGAATTTAACTGCACTGTCGTCACGGATAGGTTCGTCGTAGTTCCCGCATTGATTTCTCCAGTTATTTCACGCACTGTTACTTGTCTGTTAGCACTGACAACTGTACATAACGTCCCTCTAGGTCGTTAAATGGAGGCCATCAGGCAAGAGTTAATCCCTGCAATTTGGTGTTCTTGGCACGCTTTTAACATTGTTCATCTCTAAATATTGAATTCCCTACCTATTTCTGAAATAGAATTTCCTACGCCTCTAGTTCCAACCACCATACCGCGTTCAAAGTCTTAATTCCCGTCGAGCGGCTATAGTGACGTCGGAAACTTTTTCATATGTATCACCTCAATACAAGTAAGAACTCCGCCAGCTCACTGCCCTTTTATATCTTGTGTACGCGATACTACCGCCATCTGTATGTGCAAATCGCTGTCCCATGACTTGTCATATCAGTGCGACAAACTTATTGGATACTGACAGCGATCGCGAAATACGTAGTGATTTGACCAGCATCGTTAGATGCGGTCCGAAGAACGTGCTATCGTCCCTGTGGAAGTAGCTCAAGGTGAAAGTGCCTGGATGGCACTAATTGGACCAGAGTCCTGTTCTGTCATCTGCCCAATATTTTTTGTTGTCCCGTATTGGTAGTTGCCGACGGCCTTTCTGTGGTAGCTTCTCAGCTTTTACAGTGTCTTTAAGGGAACTAATTTCGCCAACAAAACGAAGAATTTTAAACACAGTTTAAGATACTTTAAGAGCATTAGTTTTACAGGAGTAACAATAACATTACGTTAAGGAGTAAGTTGTCTTAGGTCAGACTTCTAGCAAAATTTTATCTTTTATGAAACTTATTTCAAATGTATTGGGCTTGTGCGTAAGTTCACAGCATTATCCTTTAAGTTTAATGAAGAGCAGATACACATTACAGACTGAAGTAATCAATAGTGTATTCTCCTTGACTATGTACAACGGTCTGCCAATGCTGAGGTATCTTTTCGATTTCAGCGACTTTATAGATCACTTAGTTTATAGGAGAACAACTCAAGTCGTGTTCGGAGTGCATTTTCATCCGGAAAGGAAGTCCCTTAAAGTATGTTCGATAGAGTGGAAAAGGCGAAAATCTGAGGGTGCAAGATTACGTTGATAAGGTGGGTACAGAGCGACTCCCAACCATATTCCTGTATAGTTTGAGTCTAGCATAAGGCGGACAGGCGTTATCATGGAATAGCATCATTTCATGCAGTCTTCCCGGTCATTATTGTTGGACTGCGTCTGCAAGATGTTTCAATTGTTGACAGTAAAAGTCAGCAGTGACTGTTACTCCTCAGGGAAGCCAATTCGTGGTACACCACACAGTCGCCGTACCACCAGATGCTTGACATCTTGTGGATGCCTGCTCGTATTTGTACAGGGAGTTTGTGCTTTCTTTGGGCTCAACCGCTCCTTGGTTTTCCTCATGTGAGCATAAATACCCCATTTCTAGTCACCATTAACAAAGTATATAAATGGCCAGTGTTGTTCTTGAGCCAAAATTTATGACGAACGAGCAGATATGCTTGTATGGCCACCCATAATTTATTATTTTGTCTTGAGGAGGAGGAGATTAGTGTTTAACGTCCCGTCGACAACGAGGTCAGTAGAAACGGAGCCCAAGCTCGGGTGAGGGAAGGTTGGGGAAGGAAATAGGCCGTGCCCTTTCAAAGGCACCATCCCGGCATTTGCCTGAAGCGATTTAGGGAAATCACGGAAAACCTAAATCAGGATGGCCGGAGACGGGATTGAACCGTCGTCCTCCCGAATGCGAGTCCAGTGTGCTAACCACTGCGCCACCTCGCTCGGTTTTTCTTTAGGCATGCAATACCCATACACCCGATTTTTGAACCTTCCCCACGGCACGCAAATGTCGCACGATGGTGGAATGACCACAGTTCATCACATTTACCAGTCCTCGAAACCACTGACAAGGATCAATGGGCATTTAAACGGTCTTCAAACCCTAAAGTCTAATCACTGATGTCAAAACGAATCTCGTTAACACGAGAACACGATTTTCTTGGCGTGCTCTGTCCAATGACATTATCCCCTTACCTGGCACATACGTTTCTCGCTGCCTCCACTGCTGTCATCCCTCTACTGAACGAACAGAAGTTCATGTCTGAAATATACCAACTTCTCCACTTGGCATTCCATTTTATCACGTCCACAGCTCCACTGTATCTCTAAATGACGACAATATGTAAAAAATCGCAACAGTAAAAAGTAAACGTCGCGTGACTAGGGCCTCCCGTCGGGTAGACCGTTCGCCAGGTGCAAGTCTCAATTGGACGCCACTTCGGCGACTTGTGCGTCGATCGTGATGAAATAATGATTAGGACAACACCCAGTCCCTGAGTGGAGAAAATATTCGAGCCAGCCGGGAATCTAACCCGGGCCCTTCCTCTATGTTAATCGATTAGTTAAGTTCAGGTCTGTTCGTTGCTAAGAGATGAAATTACCTTCACGAGTGTTCTCTATCTGCTATAAATTTTAGGACAAGATAATGTCACGTGGATCCGTGTCTGGCACTAGTTTTGGTAGAACGAGTCTCCCCGTCTATGCCTGTCAAATTGAAATGACCCCCTATTACAACAGCATGACGAGGAAAGTTAATAACGACATTATCTAAGTTCTCTCTGAAGCGCTCTACCATTTAAACTCCTGGCCCATGCAGTCTATATAAAAGCATCCGATTGCTATATTTGACCGACTTATGCTTAGTATCACCAGACTAATTCACATTCTGAATCAATGATAACCTCGCCAGATATTATCGAATCCTTCACTGCAGTAAATACTCCAGCGTAAGCTACTAACCTATCCTTACGATAATATTCTGATCTGAACTTAGAATTTCGTTGCTATTCACTTTCAGTTTCAACCAACTTTCTAGGCTTTCTGAACTTTGATAAGACACACTAATTCTGAGATCTTTCCTTGGATGCTCCTGTAGTTTACTTATACAATATCGTTTTCTATATCCGATCTGCGAGGACGAGCTTTGATGACACTATGGCTACTTTATCAAGTTTTGGCATGAAATTCGCCTCTAATCACAAGGGGGAGCGTATTCTAACCTGAAATACCATAATGTGCGCGCCACCCGTACTCCGCCACCCTATGCGTGTGGTGCTACTTGCTTTCACCAAATCAAGCATCCGCCGGAGAAACTAATGACAGCCTCAGAACAAAGCGGCAGGCTCATTCGTGTTAACATGTGCCACTACTGCAGCCGATTGCATCCAGTGCGCTTGGCAACTGCCGGCAGGGTCGCCTCCACGCACACGCTGGCATTCTTTCCTGCCCTGCCTGCTGTTTCACTGATGGGCTCCATTACCCACCTAACGATTGAGCTCCCAGTTACTAACATACCCGCCCTCTGCCCTTTTCCGGATTTGCTCGCAAATACTTCCTGTTTCCAACGTTCGTGACGCAACATTTACAGTCAGGATTAACACTTTCTGATGCAATGATATCACCACCTTTAAGAATCCGAACAGCCTGTTAACTGATTATCTGTACAGCCGTTACATGTATTGCGAAGAGGCATGTACCAGGTGGTCTTAACACCCAAAAAATTATTTAGTGTAAGTTTTTATATATTTTGATGCTTTGTATCAGTTTTCACAGTTTCACGACTATTGGAGAATTAAGTAGGTTGAAGACAGTTTCGAGAAGGTAATGTAGCCTTTACAAGCAACATTTAACAGAAGATAGTTTTAAGTTGATTCTTCTAGTGGCTGCCTATGCAGTGGGGCTGGGGCTTGACCATTTAGATTCCAGCCAGGGAAAGACACATTCACAGGCTGAACACCAGTTGTCAACACTAAATCCACTCTACTCATAGGACCACAATCAGAACAGCCGCACTACAGGAAACTAGGTACTGGGCTACGAAAATGAAAACGTTCAACATTACCTGATTTGCACATAAATTACCTTTGTCTGCAGACCTGCCTTAGTGGCTAGCGAAATACTGGCAATTTAGAGTGCAAATTCTATAACAATGTGTGCATTTTGATGTAAATTTTGATTCTGTTGCTGTTTAACTATATGAAATTCCTCAAATTTTCGGAAATATGCTTTTCAAAGGTAATGCTTTTGAATCGCAATTTCTGCTATGCTGAAGCTATGTGCTAAGCATTAATATAAACAAACTGCTGTATTAGATGGTTTTATGCAATTATGTTAAACGTTCTATGTATGATTTTTATGAAAACAGTAGGCATCTCAGGCATGTTAAAATAGCGACAAGCAGTATTTGAGGGGTGGGTGGGGGAAGAAAGTGAACGCTCCCACCCCGCCCCCCTCCCCAGACCAAACCCCAAGACCACACCTGGCGGTGAACATTATCTTGTCCTTTCCCAGAGATACACCACATTTTAATTTCGTTATACTACCTTTTCCCTTACAAACTAGCCGAATGTATAGAGCTTTTTTTACACAGTGAAAATACGCTGCATGAAGCAGAGTTCCGTTATCTACTGTCTTCACTCTCTGACGTACGTTATTTTTGTGCATTACCTCTGCGGCTCTTCCTGGCACTCCGAGTCTGGCGCCTCCTGCTGCTACAGGCGGCCGCCCGCTTGCCCTTTGCTGTCCTGCAGCATTGGGTGGGTTTCTGCTTGAGCGCCTTTGTCTTTACCCGTCCTTTGTCTTTTCCCACTCGTTCCGCCGTCTTGCCTTCTACCCTGCCCTCAGACATGGCAGCGTGGCACACTGCTTTGGCCTTCACTCTGTCCACAGCTGCTACCTCTCTGGCTTCTGTCCTTTTTCTCCCTCTGCCACCTTTCTTTTGAACTTTCCCACTGTCGTTCGTGCCACAGACCTCTTTCTTATCTTTGGTGCGCTCTCGCCCCGACTTATTTCTCTTCTTTTGGGATTGTTTCTTTGAGTATGGTTGTTCGATTTCTTCTTGCTCTAAATCCAGTGGCTGCATTTCTACTCCTGCCATAGCTGTTTCAGGAAACTGGTTTTCCGCTGAAGAGAATCTACAACAAATTTTTAAATCAACACACAATTCCTTATGAACACACTTCAATAATACCTACAACACCAACACAAAATGCTTACCCCACAGCACAGTTAAACTGAGAAGACATCCACAAGTGTTTCTAACGTCTGTTGCAGTCTCAGAAAGTTAATGTGGCAGAACACACGGTTTGTACAGCTAATTACTGTCTATTCATCCCTATCACACGACAAATTAGCTTTTAACGTGTCAGTCTTCAAACACTAGGAATTTTCAGAGCAGAATCACTTGTTGGCAGTGGCAAAAACATAACCGATTCAGTATATAATTTACTGAATCAGTTGATACATGTATCTGCTTTTGTCAGATCTTTGCATTTCCATTTCTGTATATAGCACTTTTGTTATAAAATTCGGTTACTTACTAATGAATCCATCTGAAACCCCGAATCTTTGTCCAGCAATGGACCAATACAAATAATTTGGATGAATATGGAATTTTGATACTGATGGCAATTTACTTGCACTGTGTAGATAACTCCACTTGTTGCTTCTGATGTAAACAAGCATTTGTTGTATGTCGAGTACTTGGGCGCTTTTAATGTTAAATAGTATTAAAAATTGTTTCAAATACATGCCTTTATTTTGACATCTCAGTGACCCACGTCGTTTAGACAGCCTGAAGTGTTTGCCAAAAACATAACGTGAACGAAGGGCTGTCCACACAATGAGTAATTGGTATATTAATGACATGAAGACAGGTGTTCATTGGATAGTATATACTATCTCCCCTCTCCTTCGGCTACAATCAAATTAACATGTAAATTTGGTGCCAACATCTGATCAGGCACAGCAGTTGGAGGGTCCTTTGGCAGATTCGCGGCAAAAAGTTTGCGAACATTTATTCTCTTCCAATGTTGAGTGATGGAGCTGTGTACGTTTTAGCATAGTTTTTTTGGTTGGGTTTAACAGCGCTCAACTGCTGAGGTCATTAGCGCCCAGTCACTGTTGTTAGAGCACATGGAATCTGTTACAACTCAAGGGGATGGGGGACACCAGAAGGACCTGACAAAGATGCAGATAAAATAAGTAAAAAGGTTAGATGTCTTTGGACAAACCAGTTAAAGCTATAAAACGCAGGATACGAGCAGCTGCTCGAGCGTCATCAGCTAAAACATCTGGTAAAGTAGATGACAGGGACAGGACAACACGAAATTGACTAAAATGGGGACACGACAAAACATGGCGCACTGTTAATGTCTGACCACAAGGGCACTGCGGGGCTGGGCCACCAGAGAGCCGGTAGCGGTGGCTAAACCGGCAATGCCCAATCCGCAACCTGGTCAGAAGGATCTCCTCGCGCCGAGATGGTCGGAAGGAGGTTGTCCAAGCAGTTGGGAGCGGTTTTACTGCCCGGAGCTTGTTTCCTTGGAGGGAAGACCAAGCATCCCACCACAACGACACAAGCCTCTTACAAACATCCCCACGAACGTCAGATGACGGGACACAATGGGAGGCTGGCCGAGGCAGGACGACTGCAGCCTTGGCTGCAGAATCCGCAGCCTCATTCCCAGGCACTCCTACATGTCCGGGAACCCACAGAAAGCTGACAGGAGAACCATTATCAGCGAATGAATGGAGGGACTGCTGTATCCGTTAAATCAAGGGATGGACCGGATTGGGAGCTCCAAGGCTCTGCAGAGCACTGAGTGTGTTAGAGCAGAGTACATACGATGAATGGCGGTGGCGGCGGGCATACTGAACGGCCTGATGGAGAGCAAAAAGCTCGGCCGTAAAGCTGGAACATTGGTCGAGGAGCCGGTATTTAAAGGTGGCGGCCCTGACGACAAAGGCACAGCCGACACCATCGTCAGTTTTGGTTGGTTGGTTGTTTGTTTGTTTGAGGTTAAAGGGACCAAACAGCAAGGTCATCAGTCCCTTGTTTCAAATAGACTCCATTCTGCTAACGGGACATCTCAGTATAGTCAAAAAAATAAAACGGATAAAGGGGAAACGTAAAAGGGCAGTCACGTTGTCATTAGTAAAAACAAATGAGGGAAGTTGGCAAGAGAACGAACCCAACACTATGCTGAAACAGCATAGGCAAGACCACCTGTGACTTAAAAGGTACAACTGCTATAATGCAGAAAGTACGTATGGGAATAGAAAAACTAACCAAGCCTTAAAAAGAAGGGGTAAAAACAGAGTAAAAGGGAAAGAAAAGAGGATTCCGGTCAGGGAGGTGAATCGGGAATCTCTGAACACTGCCTACAGTGGGAGACACCCAAACACTCACCGCCCTGCCCCAACACCAGAGGGAGATTAAAAACTTTAAAACTGAGAATAAAAACCACTCTCCCGGAGGAAACCTAGAACCAGAGAGACCATCCGGGAATCGTCAGCCAACATCAAAGGTAAAGTGTGGGGGAGTCTGTACTTAGCACGCAGAGCCAAAAGAAGGGGGCATTCAACCAAAATGTGGGCCACTGACTGGAAGGCTCCACAACCACATAGCGGGGGTGGCTCATCACGCAAAAGGAAACCATGGGTCAGCCTGGTATGGCCAATGCAGAGACGACACAGTGTGGTCGAGTCCTTGCGGGAGAGGCGAAAGGAAGAACGCCATGGACCTGGATTCACCTTAATGGCACGAAGTTTATTAGACAGTGGAGTAGCCTCCCAAGAATTGGCCCATGACTGTGCAAAGTGGGATTTGATGTGCAGCCGTAAATCCGCTGCAGGAGGGGTTACAGAAAACGGGGGGTAAGTAACTGCTCCCCCAGCCAAACGATCAGCGAGCTCATTACCCGGGATACCCACATGGCCCGGGACCCATAGGAAGTCAATGGAACAAGCAGCACGGTGAAGATCAGCGAGATGGTCATGGATGGCAGAGACCAAGGGATGGCGCGAAAAACACCGGTCAATAGCAAGAAGGCCACTCATCGAGTCCGTACATAACAAAACGCGGTTTTGTTGGGATTGTTTAATAAAGGTAAGGGCCCGGGAAATTGCCATCAATTCCGCAGTAAACACCCCACATGAGGGTGGCAGCAGATGATTTTCCGTTCCAACAAAGGACGTGAAGGCATACCCAACATGATCAGCAGATTTAGAGCCATCAGTGTAAAAAACAACAGCATCCCGAAACTCCCAAAAAATTTGGCGGAAAAAGGAACGGAACACCACTGGGGGGATGGAATCTTTCGGACCGCGGCGGAGATCCATCCGAATTCGAGGCCGAGGAACTAACCAAGGAGGGGTGGAGGGGAGGGAGCGAGGAAGACAGGACAAAGAAGGAAGCCGAAAATCACGGGTAAGAGACGCAAGGCGCAGCCCAACCGGTAAACCCGCCCGAGGGCGGGAGTCAGGCGGGCGACGTCCATGGTCTGGGAATAGGATAGAATAGGAAGGATGAGCGGGAGAAGAACGGATAGTAAGGGCATAAGACACCAGAAGCTGGGACCGCCGAACAGAAAGGGGGGGGGGGATCCCAGCTTCAACCAGGAGACTATCAACAGGGCTAGTAGGGAAGGCACCGGTGGCCAAACGGATACCATGATAGTGGACTGGATCCAGCACGTGCAGCGTGGAAGGAGCAGCTGAACCATACACTTGACAACCATAGTCCAAACGCGACAGAACTAGAGCACAATAAAGACGGAGGAGGAGGGAACGGTCTGCACCCCAGGAGGAGTGGGCAAGGAAGCGAAGGACATTGAGTTTACGGAAACATCCTACCTTCAGGAGTCTGATATGGGGCAGCCAAGTGAGCTTGTTGTCGAAAAGAAGACCTAGGAAACTAAACTGTGGAACCACAGGCAATCTTTGTGCAGCGAGATAGAGCTCTGGATCAGGGTGGACCGTAGTACGGCGACAGAAGTGGACCACCCGCGATTTTAAAGGAGAGAATTGAAACCCGTGGGAGAGGGTCCATGCAGAGGCACGCCGTATAGCCACCTGGAGCTGCCGTTCTGCAGATGGCATCGAGGAGGAACTAACCCAAATGCAGAAATCATCCACATACAGGGCAGGGGCGACCAAGGGACCGACAGAGGCCACAAGTCCATCGATAGCAATGAGGAAAAGAAGGACACTCAAGACAGAACCCTGTGGGATGCCCGTCTCCTGGGTCCGTGGAGAACTAAAAGCAGTACCAACTCGAACTCTGAATGACCGATGGATCAGGAACTGGCGGATAAAAATCGGGAGTGGGCCCCGAAGACCCCACTGATGAAGGGTTAGTAAGATGTGATGGCGCTAGGCCGTGTCATAGGCCTTGCGAAGGTCAAAAAACACTGCAACCAAATGGCGGCGCTGGGAAAAAGCCTGCCGAACTGCGGATTCCAAGCGAAGCAAATGATCGATTGGAGATCGTCCCTCTCGAAAGCCACACTGGTAAGGGGACAATAGATCCCGAGATTCGAGGACCCAAGTGAGCCGACGGGCTACCAGCCGTTCAAGTAACTTACAACCAACATTGGTCAAACTAATTGGCCGATAGCTGTCAACAGATAGGGGGTTCTGACCAGGCTTAAGGACAGGAACCACAATGCTATCCCTCCACTGAGAAGGGAAGTCACCCTGGAGCCAGATACGGTTAAACACTGGAAGATGGTGCCGTTGTGGAGCACTGAGATGTTGAAGCAGCTGGTTTTGAATGGAATCTGGGCCAGGGGCCGTATCGTGAGAAGAAGATAGAGCAGAAAGAAATTCCCATTCAGTGAAAGGTTCGTTGTAAGATTCTGACTCACAAGTGGTGAAACATAAGGTGACAGCTTCAGCCTGCTGTTTTTGATGAAGGAAAGCAGCTGGATAGGAGGCCGACGCTGATGCCACTGCAAAATGGGTCGCAAGATGTTCTGCAAGAACTAATGGGTCCGTACAAATGCCATCTGGGAGGTGAAGGCCTGGGAGGGTGGACTGCCGATGGCAACCTTGGAGAGAGCGAAGTGTAGCCCATACCCGTGACAGAGGGACAGTGGAACCAAGGGAAGAAACGAATCGTTCCCAACATATCCGCTTGCTCTGTTTGATTAAATAACGGGCTTTAGCGCGAAGGCGCTTAAAGGTAGAAAGGCTGGCTACAGATGGGTGCCTCTTAAAGTGTTGCAAAGCTCGACGGCGATCACGGATGGCAATGGCAATGGCCGTACTCCACCACGGGACTTGCCGACGACGAAATTGTCCAGATGAGCGCGGGACAGCAAGGTTAGCAGCGCGAACAATCGCGTCAGACACGTCACGTAGGACGTCATCAATACAACCCGACAAAGAGGGAGAAAACTCGACCTGTGCAGTATATAGAGGCCAATCGGCGCGGTGGAAAGACCAACGAGGTAACCTCTCCATCGGGGAGCGGGAAGGGAGCGTGATAATCAACGGGAAATGGTCACTATCACAAAGGTCGTCGTGTGGCGACCAGTGTAATGAAGGGAGGAGAGAGGGAGAAGAAAGAGAAAGATCAATGGCAGAAAAGGTACCATGACCAGCACTGAAATGAGTAGGGGAGCCATCATTAAGAAGGCACAGGTCGTGGTCTGCAATAAATTGGTCGATAAGAAGACCTCGTCTAGATGGAAAGGCACTGCCCCACAAAGGATGATGAGCATTAAAATCCCCAAGGAGGAGGAAGGGAGGAGGAAGTTGCTGAAGAAGGGTGGTTAAGGCAGCAGGTGTAAGAGTCCTGTCAGGAGGGAGATAAAGATTGCATACTGTGACTGCAGAGTCTAAGTGGACCCTAACAGCAACTGCTTCCAATGTAGTTTGGAGAGGAATCCACGTGCTAGCAATGTCTGTACGGACCAACGTACAAACGCCACCAGAAGCCCGCAAGGGTCCGACCCGATTTCGACAGAAAACACGGAACCCACGGAGGGTCGGTGAGTGAGCATCAGTAAAATGAGATTCCTGGAGAACCACACAAGCTGCTGAGTAGGACGAAAGAAGGGATTTCAATTCCGGAAGGTGACGATAGTAGCCATTACAATTCCATTGGAGAACCACAGAACGATGGTTTAAATGAGGGCTGAACACGCTAAATCCAGTCATACCGCCGGGTCCCCACCCGTCACCGACAAGGAGGGGGCGACATCCATAAACGACAGGTCAGAATCCGGTTGTGAAGCCGGGGAAGGGACCTCCGGTGACACCAGAGGCTCTTTGTCCCGGGAATTATGTTTCTTCTTCTTTTCAGGCTGAGATCGAGGAGGGCTGTGTGGCATAATGGAGCCAGCTGCAGCAAGATCAGGAACAGAAAGAGACCGGGCGACCTGGGGGCCGATAGACCGCGGCTCTCGCGGTCGCCGCGCTGCAGCAGACCTTTGACCTGGAAGGTGCCGGGAAGGGGCATCCCGGGAGAGGCGCCCTTGACCGGCAGACGCCGAAGGAGTGGGACACTTCTCCGGCTGGGGAGGGGGAGCGGCGCCCAGAGGAGAAGGTGTGGGAGCCGCAGGAGAGGGGGGAAGGAGAGGGGTCCGGGACGGGGGTAAGGAAGGGGGAGGAAGGGATGAAGATTTAACCAAGGCGTAACTAGATGTCATGGACACAGGGTGCAATCGTGCATATTTCTTACGGGCCTCTGTGTAGCTTAAACGATCAAGAGACTTATACTCCTGTATCTTTTTTCTTTCTTATAGACTGGGCAATCTGCTGAACGCGGAGAATGACTACCATGACAATTTACACATACAGGAGGGGGAACACAGGGACTCCCCTCATGGAGTGGACGTCCACAGTCACCACAGAGAGGGTCCTGGGTACAGCGAGAAGACATGTGGCCAAAACGCAAGCACTTAAAACACCGCATAGGAGGTGGGATGTACGGCTTCACATCACAGCGATAGACCATAATCTTAACTTTCTCAGGAAGGGTATCCCCTTCAAAGGCCAGGATAAAGGCACCAGTATCAATACGATTATCTTTAGGACCCTTCTGAACACGCCGAACAAAGTGAACACCCCGCCGTCCGAGATTGTCCCGAAGTTCCTCATCAGTTTGAAGGATGAGGTCTCTGTGAAAAATCACACCTTGTACCATATTTAGAGACTGGTGAGTGGTAATGGACACGGGAATTGTGCCAAGATGGGTACAGGCACGAAGGGCCGCAGATTGGGCAGCCGAAGCAGTTTTTATCAGTAACGAACCCGACCGCATCTTGCTCAGGGAGTCCACTTCGCCGAACTTGTCTTCAATGTGTTCCACAAAGAATAAAGGTTTGACACTGGTGAAAGTATCTCCATCAGTCCTGGTGCAAACTAGATAACGGGGGAAAGGTTTTGCCCCTAGACGACGGGCCTGACCCTCCTCCCAGGGGGTAGCCACGGAAGGGAAGGCCGAAGGGGCAAGAGAAGCAGCACTTGAGGAATCAGTACCACGCAGAGAGACGGCCGCAGAAGAGCGGCCAGAGGTTTGGACCCTTATGCGTTTCATCTGCATAGCGTCCGCCCTGATACCACCCACTCCGATCAGGGGCTCTCCTCACGGGCGCCACCCAGCCACAGCAAGGGCCGTCTGGCACGGCGGCCATTGCCGGGAGTTCCAATGCTCCAGGATGACGAGCAACCACTCCAAGGCATGCATGAGGAGGTCACAGCTCAGGTATCAGAAGTGTGATCCCTGTGTGTTCAGGGGGCTCAACCAAAAGGGTACATAGCGACCCCACCACACGGGCTGGCTACCGTGCTGGCTATGCACCCTAGCATCAGACAACGACGTAGAAGAAAAGGTGGAATATACTAGGAGGGCACACGTCGGAGACACTAGGTAAGGTACTCTTCCCCAAATGGCTCACACTACGGAAGAGAAATTTTGGAATGGAGGTCAAACCCCAGAGGGGGACCAAGGAATGCCAAAAGGAGGAGATGATTACGCAACAAAGCCAGAGTGTAAAACCAACAGAACCAGGAGGATAGCGGGGGCCAACATAAGCAAGGACACCAATAGAGGGAGAGGAGAGGGCGAGGGGAAAGGGGTATGGAGGGGAAAGGAGGGGAAGGGAAAGGAAATGCAGCCCGGGAGAGAGAGAAGGCTGCAATGGCTCGGGGCCCCGTGCTCGCCACGCACGTATCCACGAAAGAGTTGTGGACCCCCTGAGGGGGACCAGAAACTGGGACCGCCGAACAGAAAGGGGGGGGGATCCCAGCTTCAACCAGGAGACTATCAACAGTCTCGTAGGGAAGGCACCGGTGGCCAAACGGATACCACGATAGTGGACTGGATCCAGCATGTGCAGTGTGGAAGGAGCAGCTGAACCATGAACTTGACAACCATAGTCCAAACGTGACAGAACTAGAGCACGATATAGACGGAGGAGGAGGGAACGGTCCGCACCCCAGGAGGAGTGGGCAAGGAAGCGAAGGACATTGAGTTTACGGAAACATCCTACCTTCAGGAGTCTGATATGGGGCAGCCAAGTGAGCTTGTTGTCGAAAAGAAGACCTAGGAAACGAAACTGTGGAACCACAGGCAATCTTTGTGCAGCGAGATAGAGCTCTGGATCAGGGTGGACCGTAGTACGGCGACAGAAGTGGACCACCCTGGGACAGAGGGGGCAGGGGCCACAGGGGAAGAGGATTTGGAAGGGAGGGATTTGGGAGGCGGAGGCAGAGCCCCCTGATGGGCGGAGGAAGCGGAAGGGGGACAGGATAGGGGTGAGGATACCACGGATGGAGTGGACACAACTGAGGCAAACGAAGTGGTCAATGGCACGGGATGGAGGCGGTCATACTTCTTCCTGGCCTCAGAATAAGAGCCGATCCAGAGTTTTCAGTTCTTGTATCTTCTTCTCCTTCTGATATGCGGGGCAGTCTGAGGATCTAGGCGAGTGGATGCCAGGACAATTAATGCACCGAGGTGGTGGGGTGCATGTATGTTCCTCACGAAGAGGACGTCCACAATCGCCACACAGGGGCTCAGCCTCACAGCGCAAACACCGAAAACAGCGCATAGGAGGCGGGACGTAAGGTCGCACGACGCACCGGTAGCACATCACCTTTACCTTCTCCGGGAGAACGTCCCCCTCGAAGGTGAGGATAAAGGCCCTGGTGTCGATGCGACGATCTTTGGGGCCGCGCTGGACTCGCCGGATGAAATGCACGCCTCGGCGCTCCAGGTTGGCCCTGAGCTCCTCATCGGATTGTAGCAGGAGGTCACGATGAAAAATAACCCCCTGCGTCCTATTTAGTGCCAGATGCGGGACAATGGACACTGGGATGTCCCCTAGGCGGTCGCACACCTGGAGCGCCGCCGACTGTGTGGCGGAGGTGGTCTTGATAAGAATGGACCCTGAACCCATATTGCTGAGAGCCTCTATTTCCCCCGAAGATGTCCTCAATGTGGTGAACAAAGAACATGGGCTTGGAGGTGGCAAACGTCCCCCCATCGGTTCGAGAACAGACCAAATAGCGGGGGAAGTACGTCGCCCCAAGCCGGCGGGCCTGTCCCTCCTCCCAGGGAGTGGCCAAGGGGGAAAGGGCAGGAGAACCAGAACTAGAAACGGTACCTTTTCTTTTGAAAGACTCGGCCACAGAGCGACCCGATACGTGTTGACGTTTCATCTGCGAAACGTCGGCCCCGATACCACCCACTCCAACCAGGGTCTCTCCCCACGGGCGCCACCCAGCCTCAGCAAGGGCCACCTGGCAGGATGACCGTTGCCGGGAGTCCTGATGCCCCAAGGAGACGGGCATCTACTCCTTGGCCGACGTGGGGAGGGTGCAGCTCAGGTATCGGCAGTACGATCCCTGTGTTGTCAGGGGGCTACAACCTAGAGGGTACATGACGACCCCACCACAACTGGCTGGGTACCATGCTGCATTTCTGGTGCCATGGAAAGTCCATCATGATCGCTGGTGCAGATGGGGACGCACTATGGGCGTAATTTGTACAACCCATCAGGCGTTTAGGCCCAATTTGAGGAATAGTGGGTATGGTTACAACGCCGGTACAATGCTGAGTGCCAAGGTCTTAGTGCACTTAGGACCAGTGGTACACCACGTAAGGTGTCCTTCCCGAAAGGCTCATACTTCTGTATAATTTTGAAAAATGGAGGTCAAACCCCAAGGGGGACCATCACATGGAAGGCCAAAACAGTTTGAACTCCTTTTAGTCGCCTCTTACGACAGGCAGGAATACCTCGGGCCTAGTCTTACCCCGGACCCGCAGGGGGAGCATTATACTGGACACACCCAGTGAAAAAACCGCTAGAATTCCGTTACCAAATTGTCTACACTCAAGCCGTGTGTAACATATCAAGGAAACGTACACCACAGGCATTTTCTTATACAGTCATGCTGTACCACCCAACACAGTATGAAGGAAGATAATTACGTCATCTTTATAGAAAGAGTCACGGAAATCGACGAATAGAATTCCCATGTGCATTAAGCCATGCCAACTGGCCACAGCTGCCACAAATGGGCATATGAGGCCAAATGTGGCACAGGTCGGCACTGCACTGCTTGCTGCAAGTGCTGCTATGCATCTGCCAGCCAGAGGAAATCAATCCCAGCAGCGCGAAGCACCCCTGCTGAATCTAACATCCTTTCGCGATGCTTAGGATGAAGGAAGTGGCCTGCACATTTCTGTCCAAAGATGATTTACACAAATTGAAAGCAGTGTATTGCCCTTGGCGACTCTAGCACAGCCTCGTCTCTCAACAGCAGTTCCATAATCAATTTACTAAGAACTTCTCACCCTATAAATTACAGAGAAAGTTAAAAATTCAGTTACCTGCATCATATCAACGAGAGTATGCCAATCGGCAGCCCGGTATTAAACTATTTACGATACCTGTAAGTTACATAGCAGAATGACTAGTTTTCAGTCCAGATTTAATTATGCATTGCTTAGTGCTTTATGTTCTAATTAACATCAATTTTTTTAAAAAAATACGACAAACTGGAAGCACACCACTCAGTTCCTATCATGTTGAGACGCCGAAAAACGTTCAAAGAATGGCAGCTCATTTTGTATTATCGTGAAATAGTGGAGAGTCAATATGTGATGTGTGACTTGGGATGAATCTTTTTCCATGTAGACATTCATACCCACACTGGGTAGTTTAGTGACCCGAGACAAGCTTCAGTACAACATGCGGACGAAATCGGCAGCTGTAGCCTTAATTAGAGCAAAAATAAATAGTTTCTTCTATTAATATGCCCTGGCAAATATACAAGACTGACGAGCAATGCTCAAAAATTAATTGAATATGTCTTAAGTCATATCTTTTGTGGGTGTACTATATTTCTTGAGATCCTTCCACAGAAGCTCTGCAATCTGTACTTTATGTATGTCCCAGCAGTTACTCCTAATTATTTTGAATTAGTTACCGTTTCTAGTGGCTTATTGCCAACTGCATAATCTATCAGTAATGGACCTCTTCATGTATTTATGTGCACTGTGAGACTGTTAAAGCTGGGGAAACAGTCACCAATGACAATGTTCCCCAAGCTATACTATGCACCACTGAAGGTCGAATTTATCGTGATGTTCCAACAGGAAACGAACCCTATGATTGCACATTACCCTTCCGCTACGTGCGTCATGTCTTCCATATTCTCCCAAAATCATTTTACCATAACCTGGAAAATATGTTGATACTGGAATTCCACACCACCACCTCTACCTCACATAACCTATAACGTGCAGGGTTCAACCGCTTTTTATTCAAGAGGTCTGAACTCTTGACAATGCTTGTCCCATACTAAGTCATCAACTGCATTTCCTGATGTTTGGCAGACATGTATACAATTTCGTTTCTGCAATGTGTAGCTGTACCACCCCAAACGAATACTGCTCATTATGTCTCCTGTGAGTGCTGATGGGAAGTGCTTCCCATTATGAACAAAATTATTTTTGAAGCAGAATCTTACATCACCATTCTATAGATCAGTCCCTTAGTTTAGTGCACTTAGTTTATTCAGTATGTATTAAGTCATTAAAACACAGGTAATAGTACTCCAGCAAGGGAGAACTTTTTCCCCTCTTGGCTGCTTGTAGTGCATCATGCAATTTGCATTGTACGTACACTGTGAGATAGACGTATACCTAGACATCTACTAGTGGACATAAATGTAGGGTGTGTGTACATTTGAACATTTACCAGATTTAGGTTCTCTGGCACTACTAGTCGATGGTAACCACTAATTCTACTGTGGTGAAGTGCTTTCACTGTTCTAAATTATTTGAGGTTTCTGTAATGTTAGGTATGGTATACACAACACATTCTATTTAAGTACCAACAGCATTTTCCTTTCCCTGACAATGCTAAGGCAATACCACACAGCTGCCCCTGAAAGAATATTGATCATTTCTGCTGCTTCTGGCACTGTATGAGACCCTCTCTTAGTTGTTTGAATGTATGTGCGTTCCTTGACCCTTGTAATGCCTAAGAAATGCCTTTGCTTCCCACATCTTGTAGCAGTGCTTATCCATCCATTTTTGTTTTGATGTATAGTCACTGCACTTTAGGTCACTGGCTACTTCCAGTCATTTTGTGATGGTTACTGCTTCTGATAATTTGTCAAGTAGTGGAGTATTATGGCACTGAATCTGTTTGCCTATTTATGTGCAGTACTTTACAGTCACCTAAATCCAAGTCCAACTCCCTGTCCCCATATCAATCCTCTACATGTCTTCCTGCAATTTACTTTTCTGAGCAAAGAAAGGTTAATTTGTGAGGATTTGTGGCGAGAATGACTGCCAGTAAATGTCCATACGAGTTTCTAGACCTATTTATCTACCTCCTCAGTACTATAAGGCTCTTGGCAGTCTGTTGACAGCTATATTGCACCCTTGCCCAGTGAAGCAATGCATACAGGGAAGTTTCAATCTGAGAAAGTTTTTATGATTGTGGTCCACATTCAGAAAACTAATCATTTTGTGCAATAAGCAACCTGGTTATAAATTAACAGCTGTACATACAGGGGAGAGTCCTGGGATAACAATCAGTAAAGCAGTGTGTAACTATTTTGATGGCCCACTACGTGGAGAGAAATGGGTATTTTAATAGATTAAGAGGAATCAGAGCTGACACAAAAATATTTACATATTTAATACGCACTTTAATTTTCCCACGTGCTATTCAAAAAATACACGAATAAAAATTGAAGAGGCTCACTACAATTTTTACTCTTTATAATTTATCTGCAACCGATAATACTATCAAATCTTAAAAGTAACTTTTCCGAATCTATTCTGGCAAAATTAATTGCTTTCAGTGTAATTTCACTGACTTCAGCACAGAATTGACTGATTTTTCTGATAATTTCTAACATCTAAGACTTTAGAAATGGTTTTCTAACTAAGTGTTGACTTGGATCTGACCTTAGCACATCATAAACAGGAACTCTAATAGCTATTCATTTCAGTCAATGTGCGGTAATCGTAGGTGTTTGCTGTTGAGGAGCAGCCACTCCTGAAAACTAGCAGTGCTGTAGTCTTGGGATTGAGTGTTTAGTGACTACTGTTAATCGACTAACAGATACCATAGCTCTACTGGCATAGAGCCAGTTCAGCAATCGTGCACGCTAGTGCAGCTGTTTACATAATCGAAATAAAACTGAAACAAAGAGACACTCCAATCCCTGTATACCATAAAACGATAGTTTACATCCAACTACACACCAATGGTTACTCTAAATGCTTATGTAGAAATGGGACGTTTATGATTAGGTAACCATAGTACTGATATCTGAGGTTAAAAGAATACCAGTACTTCTAGAATGACGTCTAAGACCTAACAAAAAGTTTAGTTACGAAGTGTTAGAAAACATCTCTACCATAAAGGAATCATTGGCTGTTGAGTGAAGTGTCACTGGACATCGCAGTCATTATAAAATTTGTTTTGTGGAGTAGTGTCCGAAATCCTGTTCTGGACTGAGTAACATTTAAAAAATGTACTGTAGAATGTCTTTTCCATAGTAACTACAGGAATTTAATTACTCCCATTTTATTAATTATGGAACATAGCCAAGATGTCACTGGTTCCTGCACTTATAAGAGCAGTGTCATGCATTTGCTATTGCTATTTATTTTCCATGCAACATATACTAATGCAACTGAAATTAGCAAATCCATGTGCTGCACAAATGTTAAAACTTATTTAAAATATTATTTGTGATCATTAGCTGCAAGATGATTTTTTTATAGTTCTGCCATCTCAATAGTTTGTCACTATAAAGTTTTCTTGTAGACAAAGAATATGGAGGAAATTTTTTAGGGTCTTATTAAACTATAGACATGATGTGTCATCATATCTAGTTGCAAATTCATATTACTTCTTCTGCATACCACTTTTCCTATATTAATAAATTATTAATATTAAGAGTTAAAATTGTAATGGATCCTGACATGTGCAGGCAACAAATTACTTATTTTGCAGAGTGCTTGTGTAGTAACGATCTTATTTCCTGTGTTATACTTCACACTGCAACCCTGAGTCTTTACTAGGTAAGTGGAATATACAGGTTCCCTCTTGCGCTATTTCCGCATTACAGATGGTACAGAGATGAGTAGTATAGGTCCTATCCACAGACATCCTTTATGCTTCCTCAAAGGTTATTCCTATCTGTTACATAGGTCTTTGAAATGGTGGAGGAGTGGATGGGAGAGTGGTAACTGACCTTGGGGGAGATCTGACAAGTGCCAACTGCTGGAATGTACCTGGCCCCACTACTATGGTGACAACTTTCTGCATTTCTTTAACACATTGACCCACAGAGAACTAGTTTCTAATGTTACACAGATCCACATCAGCATCCTCCCAGCTACTGTGTTACATAGCTGACACTACTTCCATCACATTTTTATATCGATTGAGTTCTTTAATTAACAAGTTTCTCGACAAGCAAAGATTGGGATTTGTTGATGCTCTTCACAGGTATGATATCAAGGTCACTAGAGACAGCAGAAGCAAGTAGTGTTTTAAGAACGAGTAAGAAACTAGGCCATATCCTTTCGAAGGAATCATGCCTGCACCAACTTTGTGAAATCGTGGGCCGGCCGCTGTGGCCGAGCGGTTCTAGGTGCTTGAATCCGGAACCGCGCTGCTGTTACGGTCGCAGGTTCGAATCCTGCCTCGGGCATGGATGTCTGTGATGTCCTTAGATTAGTTTGGTTTAAGTAGTTGTAAGTCTAGGTGACTGATGACCTTGTAAAAAATGCTATGACGTTTGCAAAAGACACCAGGTGGTGTCCATGCAAAAAATACAATGAAAAAATAAAACCTCTGATATTAAGTCCCATAGTCCTTAGAGCCATTTTGAAATCGTGGAAAACAAATCTAGATGGCCAGTTGCAGATTTCAACCTTTTTCCTTTTAAATGTTAACCACTCCACCACCTTGCTCAGCATCTGATAATGGTACCTCACATCATAAACATAACTGAGCTCTCTAATAGTTCACGTTAACACCTTGTCTGCTGTTCCTTTACAGACATACTGAAGTTTCACAAATTTCTCCAACAAAATTACGTCTTCCATTTATATTCCATGCAATTCACTTGTTTGACCCATTAGATTTACGGTAGCTTCTTAGTATTACCCATTGGCGCCCGCAGAAATTTATCACGGGGAGGGGGGCGGGCGGGGGGAGCACATACACAAGACAAGGCTCAGAGTAAAGGTGTCAATGGGACAGACCTTTTATGTTAAATGTCAGTTTTTGCTTCTAACTCTGCTCAGGCCTTTGCCGCTAAATCCAAATTTCTATATATCAGATGCGAATATTCTCGATAAGTAATTTCTCCCACAAATTTAGACGTACTAGTTAAATCATACAGAAGCGTAAGCTAGCGATTATCAGTCACTAACAACGGGTAATTTGCGAGACAAATTGTAAACCCGTCATAAGTTGCGCAGAATGTAAAATAAGATTAAATAATTGAACATGCATTGTAGGAGCATGAAGACTGCAAACGCCGAAGTGATTGTCAACAAATCCGACGCAGCTGTTACGTAGCTCTGAGAAAGTTTCCATGAAGCACTGGCAATACTCAGGGTCGGCAAGCATTTTGCATCCATCTGGAGTAGTTTTCGACGTAAGTAGAGGGACATGTCATTCCACTGTTCTTACAGCCGATTACAATGAAAAACATGTATTTCCTAAGCTTGTGACTTAGTGGATACTTTAAAAACCGAATGAGGTAGTACTCTCATTAAGAGATTTTCCTACCATACGCAGGCTAGAGTTTCTTACTCTGTCCGTCCACCACGATTTAAATTTTCGTGGTTTTCCTATAGGCCTACCATTTCAGGATAATGCTGCTACAATTTCATCAACAAAGCCAAGACCGACCACCTGCCTTAGCCTCATACATCTGCATATGTGTACTACATTTTTCTTTTTGCTGAGATGACAGATTCTAGATAATGGTATAAATAATCCCTGGACGAATATTACTGAACTGAATATTTTTAAACTACCTATTCCTTCTTTGTATATAAATGTCTAGTAAGTAGGCTAGGCACTAATCGCCGACGAAAGCACAGTAAACAAGTCAAGCCTGGCAGCTAAGCTGTTAAATTCGAAGCGTTTAAAGCGGTAGGACCTACACACACACACACACACACACACACACACACACACACACACACACACACACTTACAATGATCACGTACAAATAAAGAGTAAGTCCATAAAGTTATTTAACAGAAAAAACTATGAAATGCATGAAAAGTTCAGCGAAAGAATTCACTGTCTTTCTACGTGTTTAGTAATTGTTAAAAATGTGGAAATTGGAACCATCTCATTTGTCTAAAGTAATCTGAGGAAAGCCGTGGAAATTCGCATCAAGCTGCCTGGATGTGAGCAACAAGATTATGGACACGCCAGATGTACAGTTTTTCCTCTAATAAGAGTCATCTGAGTTACTGTGAAACAACCGAGCACGGCAGACTTACGTTACCGTCATTTTCCGATACGTTCGCTGAATATACACCTGTATGGGTTTACGTTTAACAGCTTTTTTCCCCCAGTACAGTCAGATGTGGTTACTGAAAGCTTCTTTGGCGACAGGGCGCTTCTTCCTCTTACAAATTAAGAAATTTGTGGTATACCCATGATACCACTCATTGTAATACGGACAACCTCGGTTACCAAACCTTAAGTACGCCAGATCTCTTCCTACGCTAGCTGTGTTAATAATCACACTATCACACCTCATTAAATAATATGCAGCTAACAAAAGTAAACCGAAGAAACTTGTCTAATTCACTTTGGGCATTGAATATAAAATTTGTCTTCATATGGATGTTACGTAACGCGCGTTACAGATTTTTTTTCTCCATGACTTTTACGCAATTCAAAAGAGCACCTTAAATACATCCAGAATCCCAGAATATCACACTGAAGCAACTATAAAAAACCGTAGCAAAACAAACTGCAATCTTATTTAATATTACGTTCAAGAAACATTTACGGGTGGTCATCCACTCAAAACCGGACACTTACCTAACAAGGGAGCGATGCGCAATGTACACACACTTACTGACGAATGCAGAAGACAGACTGTAGTATTTCTCCCTCAGTGATGTCAGAAACCTTAGTGGTGGCGCCACTAGCGTAGCGTCACAAGGCCTCTGTTCGACAATTGCATTACGATCAACGTTTTTAAACTTTGTTTCTGACAAAAAAACTTGTAACTCAGCTATTTACATGCTGTGATATATCTAGTGTCCTTTTATGTTATGGAATGGGATTATGAATGGAGAGATCTGTTTCAATGAATAGAAAATTTGGCAAACGAATCAAGTACATACAAATTTTACACACAGGTGCGAATATTTCACAATTTTCGAGCACAAATGAGCGTTTCAAGGCTTATAGCTGCGGACTAACTGGATCTCTCCTCTCTCTCAGAAATACATAACAAGACTAAACCTGGCTCAAATATTTTAATCGTTTAGATCAGATGAAACAAAACACCCGAACAATTTTCAAAAAATGGTTCAAATGGCTCTGAACACTATGGGACTTAACTTTTGAAGTCATCAGTCCCCTAGAACTTAGAACTACTTAAACCTAACTAACCTAAGGACATCACACGCATCCATGCCCGAGGCAGTATTCGAACCTGCGACCGTAGCGATCGCGCGGTTCCAGACTGCAGCGCTTAGAACCGCTCGGCCACTCCGGCCCGCTCGAACAATTTTTTTTAACTACGTAATTTCTGGCAGAAATATAACAATTAGTGACAGCTGATGACAAAAGATGAATTACACGACAACATGGGTAGCTGTGGTATGTTCTTATATGGGAAAGCGTACTGTGACTAATAGCCTTCTTAATGGTGAGTCAGCGCTTATAAAGGCAACTAGACGGGCAGCGATTCAAAATTAATTAGGGGGAAATCAGTTTTTCTCCACGGTTTAGTTTCTCGGTTCCACTTTTTGGATCCAATCGTAGCACCGATCATCAAAGGTGCTCATCGCAAACAGGATACTGCCTGTTCTGTACATAAATATAGGTTCAGGCAAAAAGAACATAACATGCTGTGGATAGTCGACTCATACGATTTAAGAAAACTTATAGGGAAGGAGGGGCAGCACATTCGGGAGGATGGATCTTATGCTTTGTTCGGCCATAACGCTAACCGTGGTTTTGCTAAATCACGTCAGGCAAATGCCATGGTGGTTCCATCAACAAGGCTAACGCCCATCATCTGAACTGTCCTCTCCTCATTCACTGTCTCCACACATGACATATTTTCCTTGTGTTACGATGATATATACCATATCATTGTAAAATTATCCTCAGACAAATAAGTTACTGATACTGATATTGATACGTAGGATCAAGTGGCTATGTAACTATGCCAGTATAATAAACAAGCGGTAGGAACTTATGATGTATTGGGGTAATAGGCCGCCGGCCGGTGTGGCCGAGCGGTTCTAGGCGCTTCAGTCTGGAACCGCGCGACCGCTACGGTCGCAGGTTCGAATCCTGCCTCGGGCATGGATGTTTGTGATGTCTTTAGGGTAGTTAGGTTTAAGTAGTTCTAAGTTCTAGGGGACTGATGACCTCAGCTGTTAAGTCCCATAGTGCTCAGAGCTATTTTTTTTTTTTTTTTTTTTTTTTTGGTAATAGGCCTGGAAGGTAGATGAAGGAACAATGTGACGGTGACAACGTCTTTTGAAAACATGAAGCCCTAACCAGTTTATACTTTCCCAAAGGTGGGACTATAATGTTTTTTAGTTTATCGACAGTTTGTTTTTGCATTTACTTTACTTTATTTGCTGTATGCCCCCTTTCCCTAGTGCAGATATTTCTACCGTACGACGTTGCAGCGTCTTGCGTAACCGACATGCCAGCTTTGAATTGAGAGTGATAAGTGCAATTAAAATGGAGTGCCTTTTTGTCATTTTAGTTATTAGTGGTACTGATAATGATGATGATGCGGAGGAGGAGGAGGAGGAATATAATGAGAGAAACGAGAGAGCGGAAATGGATGCCAAAGCATATACTATTTCTCTCCAGTATCACTGAAGGGACTGCTGAGCTTAACGTCCCCATCCTTGCTGTTGTACCGCCGAACATTGCAAATTGTTCAAATGGCTCTGATCACTATGGGATTTAACATCTGAGGTCATCAGTCCCCTAGAACTTAGAACTACTTAAACCTAACTAACCTAAGGACATCACAAGCATCCATGCCCGAGGCAGGATTCGAACCTGCGACCGCAGCAGTCGCGCGGTTCCGGACTGAAGCGCCTAGAACCGCTCGCCCACCGCGGCCGGAAAAGATTGCATAATGATTTGGAATGTAGCTCAGCATATTGGTCAATGCTTGATTAGGTGCAGGACGCCACCACCTCTCATCTCATGGGCTGCTAAATAATGGCAATAAAAATTTTTTCTACGGCCAGAATTTGAACAGACAACTTCGAAGTCCAGCGCCACCGCATAAACCTACATTAGCAGCAATGTCAGCCATGAAGACTCTTTTCAGCTGATGATCGTATACAAATGACAAGTAATGTGCTGTATGGATAATAATCGTATCATGTTCGGAGACGCTGAAGTAAATGAGATTTTATTTTTTTTTAATTAACTCTAGAGAAAAAAATAGCGGAAGAGAAGTATGTTAATACATAGTTTCGTAATGATAAACTGTAATTATAATCTGTAAAACGGTACCAGCCTTTTAGTATGCATCTGTGAACTGAAAACAGCCTGAGTGGTTTCCTGTGGTATCAGCGGAGTGTTTGATAGGTTAGTATCATTCACGATATTTTCCATAGGTACTTACCAACAGGCAGCATGCTGCAGAGAACGTTACTGGTTCAACTTAGGGCAGACAGGCGCTGTTACTGAATAAATACTTTACGGAGTTATTGCTGCGTCAGGTATGTATTCAGTCTCAAGCTTTCGATGACTTCCTCCATCGTCATTGTTGGGAGTTTTCCTTAGGTCGTATAATACGTTTTTTATTTGGATGTATTATGCCACGGAGACGTCACGAGGGGACGAAACTTCCTATGCAGCCCAAGTCTGCGTCGATGTCTATGATACAAAAACATTGGTAGTGACGCTGATTTCGACAGTTGGTGGATGGCTGAGTTTATTTCTCTTTGCATTTCAGCATTGAGCACCCATTTCCGTGCACCACTGAGGGTGCAGACCCGCTGTCCCGGTTAAAGTTGTTGCAAAGTCAGATGGGTGGTTGAGTCACTCTGTCTACTGGAAGCCAATAATACTGACCTACGTCTCAATGCGCCAAGTTTTCACCATCCAGAACATCGTAATGCAACTTTAAACGCATTGATACACAGCTACAACTGGTTCTGACAAGAACCACCTTATTTCTGAAATCCGATACCTGAGAAATATGTGTTGGGAAAATGGCTACAATGGTTGGTTGGTTGTTTCGGGGAAGGAGACCAGACAGCGAGGTCATCGGTCTCATCGGATTAGGGAAGGACGGGGAAGGAAGTCGGCCGTGCCCTTTGAAAGCAACCATCCCGGCATTTGCCTGGAGCGATTTAGGGAAATCACTGGCTACAATGAACGAGATACTACGTTAGCTGTCTCTAAGAAAGAAGAGCACCGAGATACTCAATATCAGAAGATGGTCAGCGTACAGCACTTCTTCTTTCTTTCGAAGCTACTACTAATAAAATAGGCAGAGCCCCGCGCAGACACGGTTTTTCAATCCATTTTCCCACCACCCAGAAAATTAAAGAGATGCTGCTTCCACCCTCGGTCTCAGTATTCTTGGAATTTATTAAATTCCTTGTGAATGTGATGGTAGTTGCATTTTAATTTTAATCGGGGCAGCGCCTGTATACCCTTGGTGGCGCACGGAAACTGGCGCTTAATGCTGAAAAGCAACAGAGAAACAAGCTGTCATTCACCATCTAACGAAATCAATAATTCTACCAATGTTATTCCATTATAGACAGCGACATAATTTCTGGTAGCATATGGAGGTTTCGTGACTTGGTGTTGTCTCGGTGACACATTTCTGCCAAATGGAGTATTACACGGCCTACGGATAACTCCTGACGATGACGACGAAGGAAGTCGTCGAAAGCTTAACAAGACTGAACTCATATCTGACGCGACAAGAATTTATTCAGGAATGTCACCACAGTAAACTGCGTTATCATATGTATTACTACTGTCCGAATATTTAAATGACAAATTAACCCGTGGGTATAGACGATTTCCGTAGTGGTGCGGCCTTGTAGATATTGTGCTCTCAGTAAGAAATAGACAGTGTCGCCGTTTGACGAAACAGGCCTTGATTGAAGAGTTCTATTAAGAAATCACATGGCAGTGTCAAGAAATCGCAACACGGAAAAAGACGCAGCGGCACTCGCTAAAGTAAGCTAAAACCGACTGCTTTTGGATCACAGTGGCCCATTCACATGATTATTAAATATGATAACACCGAAACGGGAGACGAGAAAATTGCAGCTCATATACTATATTCCATCTTCCAGAACTGATTTTCTGCAGAAAGGAACATTAACCTAACGTCAACAATGAGGCTGTGACAGAGAGAGAGAGCCGGCCGCGGTGGTCTAGCGGTTCTAGGCGCGCAGTCCGGAACCGCGTGACTGCTACGGTCGCAGGTTCGAATCCTGCCTCGGGCATGGATGTGTGTGATGTCCTTAGGTTAGTTAGGTTTAAGTAGTTCTAAGTTCTAGGGGACTGATGACCACAGATGTTAAGTCCCATAGTGCTCAGAGCCATTTGAACAGAGAGAGAGAGAGAGAGAGAGAGAGAGAGAGAGAGAGAGCAAATGCTCGCAGACTGTTGGAAGAAGGAGATGGTTATCAGCCGTGTCCTTTTCCAAGGAACTCGCACAGAATTTGCCTCAGTCGACATAGAGAAAGCACGACAGCACACTAGTCCCTGTCTCTGAAACCAATTCTAATCACGCGAGTCGCCCAGTCTATAGCTGACGATCTGAAATATCCCCAAAATACCAGTGTTACCAGGAGAGTGATAAATAAAGGGTAGAAGCGAACCAAGATGTAAGTAAGAATGGAGAGAGGTGGCCTTGAATTGACATTCTGTATCGAATATGTCGAAGAAGGGGCCATTCTTCTAACAACAGTTTTAGTAAGACCCTATAATAATGAAACATTCCATGCGATTGGAAAGAAATGCAGATAGATGTGTCACACAAGGGTTACAGGACCGATGTGCAGAAATCATACCTATCTGAATGACGGTATTTTGCTGTGGAATTATGGAGCACATTAATTGATGATTGCGCATGTTGACTCTGTTGAAGACTAACCTCCACATTTGCAGGAATCGACAGGTACTCTGCAAACGCCTTGCTTATTTGGTGTTTTAGACATAGTCTTCAGATATTCCGATGTCGAAAAAGACCGCAGTTCTGTTTTAAAATTATTAAAAAGATGATTTATGTTTGTGATATTACAATTTCCCAAATTCACTGTTGTCTGTATCTGAAGAGATGATGATGAGAAAACTTTAAAAACGGTACTGCACTACAAGGACTTGACCCAGGAAAAGATAAATAAGGAGAAAAAAAAGTTGATTGGGCCTATGGGCACTTCAGATACGAGGCTACCGTCAGGAGGGATGAGACGCTGGGGTAGTGATGAAAAGCTCTCGAGTGGCAGTGTTTTAAGATACTGCGACGTTTCGGCAAGTGTCATACTATCATCTGGCGATGCGTCGAACGCTGACGTTATCTTCGTTGTAGAGGATGGCGGAGGGGTGAAATCCTCGTGATTTTAGTCGTCTGTGGGTCTATCTATTGGATGGTTAGTAGCTCCGACTACCATGTAAATTTATGGTCGGAGGTTAGTCTCAGATACTATAGTGCGTGATTTAGATTAACAGGACTGTTTCAAACGATGATGTGAGCATAATGGGCATTGAAGTTGTGGACGCTCCGTATTAAAATTATAGCGTGGGTCTAGACAAATTTATCGTAGACAGAGAAGCGTTGCTTCAGAAGGTAAACTGGTTAACATGGGGCCATGGCGATCATTAAGATTTCCGAGGGGTGAACCAGGAAAGGTATGTCATTGGCGTACTGGAATGTATCAACACGAGGTGGTGGTTTTAGTATGTTGGTTCTGTAGAGGATGTAACGAATTGGAGAGAAGCGCGGCTGCCCCCTCCACCTGGCTGGGAGATCCGAAACACCTCGACAAATTGCGCGAATATGATGAATATGGCACTCGTCTTAACGTTGCAGTATCTTAACACTGCAACCCTGCTGGAAACACAAAAGATTTTATCGGTGGTATACGCCGGAAAAGTCTATATTCATATACGTGGGGGCAGGTTTAATGAGCCAAGATATTTGATGGCACATGGGAGTGGGTTATATATAAAGACAAAGGAAGTGATGCCTTGGTTATATAGACAATAAGAAAGGAAAAGAGTGAGGAGAGCCCTTATGTACGTAATGATGGGGGAAGGGAGGGGTTAGAGCGGAATGAGGGATGCATATCAGGGCATATTTCATTCTGTGGTATTTGGAGACTGTTGAAATTATATTGGGAGACGAATTGGAGATTGTGTAAGAAGGAAAAAAAGGAAGGAAGGTTAGACTTTAACGTCGCGTCGACGAGATCATGGATCACAGGATCATATTGTGGAAATATGGGAAAGGAAATTGGCATTGTGTTTATGAAAGTAACAAACGCCTTCATCCACTTATGGAAACACCAGAAATCCTAAATTTAGATGGTCAGACAGGAATTTAAAAACCGTTCCTCTTGAATGCTGGTCAATTGTCTCGTCACTGCAACACTGTGCTCAGTGTAGTTTGTAGAGCTGTAACGTAGGTGGGGAGTTATGTGTTAGTACTACGGCAGAAAACTAAGGCTGGAAATTACCTGAGAAACAATGTGATCGTCAGAGTATAGTTACATGTATGGATATGAAATATTTAGATGTTCCATGTGGATTCAGAAACAAGGGATTCTGATAAACTGGCAACAGCTGCCTGTGGGAGAAGGTAGGGCAGATACGGAATGGGTAGTAGAATAACTGACGTTCGATGTTTTGAAGAGAGTGGCAGAATTATTGTGGGTGGGAATTCAGGCGACAATGGTATAGGACTGAGTAGGTCAGATCAAGAGGATGGCCGAGTGACGCTTGTGTGGAGAATGGTGAAAGGGTGAAATCTCAATGATTTAGGCGGGGGTGGGTCTTTCTGTTGGATGGTTGCTAGATGGTGTTCCGTGTAAATTTATGGTCGAGGGACAGTCTGAGGTATTTTAGTGCGTGAGTTAGATGAATGAGACTGCTTAAGTGGATACGTAAACGTAATGGGCATAGAAGCTGCGAGTGCTTCGTATTAAAATTATTGCGTGAACTAGACAAAGTTATTGTGAAGATTGACGCGTTGCATCAGAAGGTAAACTGGTTAACATGGAGCCGTAGAGATCACTCAGTTTTCTGAAGGGTGGCGTACGGAGCTAGGAAAGCTACGTCATTGGCATATTGGAATATTTGAACAGAACATGGTGGTTTTAGCATAATAACTATGTAGAGGGTGCAAAGAATTGGGTATAGGGTCGACTCTTGGAGCACATTTGCAGTGGAATGGAGAATATGGTAGTTGGTATTCTTGATGGGTACATATGATGGGAAATTGGAGGAGGATCCTGTAAAGTGTTAACTATAAGTGCTCTGGTCTGTGTTTTTGAAAGGAAAATCATAATCCAATACACCACCTTAGACAGCTGTCGAGATCACATTAATGATTATTACGCTGATGGTATAGAAGGTGACTAAGGACCTAACAGAAGTTGCGGCGGAAGCCACGCTGTTTAATACATCCCGCAACATAATTAAATGGTCACTTCTTTGAGAGACCCCGTCATTGTCGCCCATTTCGACACGGAGGTTTGAAATTTGGCTCAAACGTGCCTACAACCTTCCTCTGTACTAGTACAAAAGCATGGCGCCCTGCGGCATCATTCTCGGGCTCAGCGACGCTTCAAACAGCAAAGCGTCAACACATGCTTAAAAGAAAAAAAAAAAGACAGAGCTCAGAAGTTCACGTGAGATGTAAGGTGGATTAATGACGTCATATTATCACCAAATTTCACCACAGTTCTGCCCAACGCCACCGTAGACCTGTCTCACGATGGTCAGTTCGTCACATCCACTTTTACACGCGTTTCTCCCTTTCTCTTGAGACCTCTGTGATGCAGGTCAGATCTTCAACGCCCAGAGTTAAAATTAAGCGGTTTTCTTTTGGGTGGCCGAGGAAAACATTTCAGACACATCACCGCTCAGCATCGACACGAAGAGGCCTCAAAAAGTGGCAAAAGGACGTAATTGAAACCACCTCTTTCCTTTGAGCGTTCATTTTAACAAATTTTGCAGCCGAAAACGACTGTATGCAGTACGATGTGAGCCTATTTTAACACGAATTAGTAGGATATTACCGACTTTTGACTTTGAAAAGATCTGTATTTACGTCATTTCCTGTATCGTACGCAAGTATTATGAAAACGTAGCATTTCATAGAAAAATTATGTATTCACAACAACAACAAATATGTCGGCAGAAAACAAAAGTGGCATTATGTTATTGGCAGTACCGTAAGGTTTTCGCTCCGACACTAACGGTTACTGTAAGTAGCAAGACGAATTTTGCTCGAGCGTTATATTACGATTTCCTTATTGAGTTTGTATCTGCCTGCTTGTAGCTCAGCTACAAAAGAATTAAAAATCTGGCTATCAGCCAGGCTCGAAAGGCGAACGATAGGAGCTTGCACCTGGTAGCTAAGCATGTTACCTGGGAACCGGTTTTTTCCTAAAGTGAGTATTTTCACGGCATCTTGGCGAATTTTGTTCGTAGTATTTTCGAGTGTGTTCCAGAATTTTTCGACATTTATGTTTTTCTCATTTTCGATGTTGGGGGCATGTGCATTGATGAGTGTATATTTTTTACTGGCGCTCTGAATGAGCATCGTCATAAGTCGATTGTTGATGGGTGTGATTTCTTTGACAGAGTTGATGATAGATCTGTGTTCGAGAAAAGCAGTGCCGAAGATTGGTGCGCCTTTCACTACCTTTTGTTGTATTTTGTTCTTGAAGGTTCAATGGTTTCCGTAATGCAAGGTTTCACTGTCAGTTAGTCGTGGTTCGTGAAGAGCAAGGATGAGAATTTTTTGTTGGTCGATTTCTTTTGTGAGATTATTTTGTTTTCGTGCTTGGATCAACGTATCGATGTTTAGTTTTCAAATTTCAATATTCTCTGCCCTGCTAACCTGGACTCCCCAGAATCCGAAATTCCAACTGCCGCCTGTCGACAGCCGGGTTTTGTACCATCTGGGGTAAAGTTGATTTTGCTTGCACAGTTCATGTTTGCTTGTGTTTCATTGGTTTGGCCTGGGTGATTCCAGGACCGGACAGGACCAGAGGGTGTTGAAGCCTTTGGAAGCAAATATTTTCAGCCGAGCTCATTGAGCTAACAGACGGTGACCAGAGTAGCGGTGGTTTTCACTCAGACGTGTCTGGATTTTGAGTTCAACGGATTGAGTAGCCGTTCAGGATTGTGTTAGTATTTGGTTCACCCCAAGTATTTGATTTCCTCGGTACCAGCCATATGGGGGAGGGTTTCCCCTATCGGCCTCACGGGATTATTATTATTATTATTATTATTATTATTATTGTCATTATATCATCAGCAAATCCGATATGGTACATCTTCCCACCACTGAAATAGATGTGCATTGTTCGATTCATTATTTCCATCACATAAATATGGGTTATAATTACGTTACATTGCTGCTAGTAGACATATTTCTCACTTTTTTCTTAGGCAGTTGCTACCTGTTGCTCCATCAATAGAGTTTATGTGCGCAGCATTGTTGCAATACAGACGTTCAAATTATCCGATTTCTGTAATTTCATTTCGATACCAGATCTTTCTAATCGGATTCAGCCAGTCAGGCTTAATGTGGATATCCCAATACGAGTCTCATCATTTGATAGACTGGGTAAACCACATTCTTAATCGGACGGTTGAATCTAGATCACTCATTTATGACAGGGCCTGAATTCTTAAACACCGTGGAAAATAATAATACAATGTGCTTATTACTAATGTGTTATTTAAATATAAATACATGAACGAACGAGATAACAGTTCATTTACAGGAGCAGAGCCCGATCCATCATAGCAGAGCAGTGCGAGATTGGTTTCAGGGCCAAGAGGGGATAAAGCTGTTGCCGTTTGTTCCACGATCACCGAACACCAACCAGATAGAGAATATGTGGGCAGAGGTAACAAGGTCATTGCCATGTGGAGCTACAAATGCAAGCGACCTTTGGACGAATATAGAAAACGTAATGTGGGAAGTAAACCATCACGCTACACTGTCGACGACTTAATGAAATCAATGCCCCTATGCCTTCGAGAGATGTTACGTAGTGATCGTGGGTGGGTTGTTTACTAAAAGTATACTCGTCCACAAAACCCACGTGGACAATTATGTAATAGTCGGTCAAGTTTTGCTTTGTCGCAGCTCTTTAGATACAAGTACATTTACTTCCAGTCTCCTCCTTACAATTCTTGCAATGCAAGGTAACTGAAAAGGCCTCATCCACTCGACGCCAACTGAGGAATTGACTACTGCATGTGTTGTTCAACACACAGCAGTTGTCACCCTCACTAGAATCAATGACTGTTTGTGTGTGTGTGTGTGTGTGTGTGTATGTGTGTGTTTTCGTGTTCACAAACAGTCTGAATCAATATTATTAACATCAGAGAGACAATCAACAATAAATATTGCATCTAATATCACTGTAAAGTATTTTAATGCGATGGGAAGTTACAAGCTGAATTTTTACCCAACCCACGACCTGCATATTACGTTAAGTAAGATGTATTAACTCCACAGTATCGTTAGCAGAGACAGTGCGCTCTTGTTGTCGAGACTCGCGACAAGTGCAGCGATTAGCAGTGCCCAATGCCGCCGCTCTTTGTTTATGTTGGCTGAGCGTGGACACTGCCGCAGACGCTTCGCCATAAACAGAAAGAAATCACCTTGACTCTGACTGCAGTGAGCGGATATCACTGCCTGCGTGTTCTTATAGTAACCAACGTGAGACTCTACTCACAGGTGCCATGGAGCAATTGCAACGGGTATCATGTCATTAGTCATCCGAATATTAACCAGTGATGAAATGTCCACTCTATTTGAATGCCTAGAAAATAGGAACCTTCTCACAAAGGAATGTGAGGTGATATCAAAATTTATCCAACATATAAAAATTAACTGCAGGGCTTTCATGTATGCAGTAGTAGCACACAAGTAAATATTATGTCTTGGAAGCGTATATTTCAATTCCTCTTCTCATATTAACGCCCTTGTTTTAGTATGAAGTGAGAAAATAAACACGAAAAACTAAAGTTCCTGATAAGCACATCAGTCATTTCCTCTTCTCATATCATAACTTTTGTTTTAGAATGAAGTAAAAAAATAAACAGTTTAAGGTTGTGAAGCATAATACGACACCAGATTCTCATCGTATGTGCTATCGGAAACGCAAAAAGCCGGGAGCTGTCCATCCTTTTGTCCAACACTCTGTCTCCTTTCATGCATTACTCCCGCTAGGAGATTCTTATTTAAGGACTTGTGGGCATCAAGTTCTTCAGCAGAACAAGCCTTATGTTATTGTGCTAATTGCAGTGTGGAAAAAATGCAACAAAGACGATTTCCCCTAAAGCAGTGGGGATATTTGCAAATGTCTGTATTCAGCAATAACTGCCAGCTGCCATAACACTTGACAGAATCCATGCGGCAGGCAACACAACTGTGCGGGCACTTCAGACTTCGTTGAGTAAGACGTCAGGAGATGGATGGAAACGTCAAATTAACGTCGCTTTCCGAGTCGTATTCAATCCAGAATGAGATGTTATTAAGGTTGTTGAGCGTTCTAGCAATTACACTTTTATAATTCCCATATGAGTATTCCGAAAGCCAAAAGAACCCGTTAGTGTGAAACTATCGGTAACTGCATTAATATCAAACTGCAAGAACTTGAGACAATACGTGGACTCTTCTCTTCGCTGGGTGACCTATTACTGTTATATAGAATTCTCTCCGTCCTAGGCGTAATGCAAATGGAACTTCAGAGGCACTTTCCGCTATTCTGGACAAACATCAGCAACTTGTAATCACTGCGAGTTACAACTGCGTGATGATAGGGCTCAGGTTGTCAGTACTTGTGGTGGTGTTACGCTGTCAAACTGCCTACAGTAACGTTAATGGTGGCCCACATAATTTAGCGCTGACTACCTACTTAAGTAAAGATAGTGTTGTGGCGTCGTCGCTTCTCTTTATTGGGCCTCAGCTTGAGTAATCCGATTTAACGAACATAGTAGTCCATTCGCGGGCTGCTAATGATACAGTATGACTACAGAGATCGTAGTGCGGGTATTACATATGATCTGCAATGAACTGCTTAACAAATACTACCCTCAGCTATGCAGCTGGTATGACTCATTACAGAGGTACTCTATGTTGCACTTGGTTAAGGGATCAGTTCGCTGCAATCCTGCTTCTACTGTTCGTAAATACTTGTATACTTCATAAATGGCTAAAATGGCTCTGAGCACTATGGGACTTAACCTCTGAGGTCACTAGTCCACTAGAACTTAGAACTACTTAAACCTAACTAACCTAATGACATCAGACACATCCATGCCCGAGACAGGATTCGAACCTGCGACCGTAGCGGTCGCGCGGTTCCAGACTGTAGCGCCTAGAACCGCTCGGCCACACCGGCCGGCATACTTGTATACTGACCATTCGTTATTTGACTAAATATGAACTACAATCTGATTCGCATATATATGACATGGGTTAGCGCCGGCACAAAGCCATGACTAAGGGTTGGATGCCGTTGAAGTCCCGTTACACTGATGGCAAGACAAATGTTCGCAAATCACCTCTATTGCCTCAAAAAACAATTGCATCTTAAATATCGAAGGACCGACGTCCACACTGTCACAGCGCGTTGAAATGCAGCTAAGACGGCAGATGAATATTTGTGACCGGCTGGGCTTCGAACCTGGACCTCCTGCTTACTAGACAGGCATGCTGATCACTACACTATTATTTTTTAAAAAAAGTTTGAGAAGACTTTCAGCACCAGGTAGGTGGAGGCAAAGAGGGCAGGGGTCGAAGATCCGAGGCCTGGCCTCAATGCTTCCCCCATACCTGTCACTGAGCAGCTGCATTATTCCCATGTATTCCATGTTTGCATCCATATATGCCTTTAAATTGTGGAACAAAATTGAAGTAGTAATTAAGGTAAAATAAATTACAGATTGCTGCTTCCAATGGCATGCGTTCCTTGTAGAACGTAACTTATAACAGTGAAAAGGGTGACGGAAAAATACATAACAAACATTCATTCAGAAATATATTCACAATTTAACGTATTATGCCCTTAACCACAATCCGAGTTGGAGTCTCTCTTCAGTTACAGCTAACCAGTGCGTACCTATTGCACTATTGTAAGAACCGAGATGCAGAATTTTGGATTTAAAATTAGGTCATCGGTCCCTAAGCTTACACACTACTGAATCTAACTTAAACTAACTTACGCTATGGACAACACACACACCCATGCCGGAAGGAGGACTCTTCAGCACCGAGCTACACACGCTCCTTGTTAGACGCGAATTCCCAACTGTGCCGCATACCACATGCGCGGTACCCCATGCCCCCTCCCCCCCCCCCCCCCCCGAATCACCCAACAACCCCACCCCCGCGGCCAGTATTCCACTCGCTCGCGGCCACACTGTATTCCCGCTAGGGTTCGGACGATGTTGTGCGTCTAGCACTGAAAACTTTAGATGACCCGTCGACACCCAAATAATTATACAGGACGTTTGAGGAGGAATAGCCGGCCTTTTGGCCGAGCGATTCTAGGCGCTACAGTATGGTGCCGCTCGACCGTTACGGTCGCAGATTCGAATCCTGCCTCGGGCATGGGTGTGTGTGATGTTCTTAGGTTAGTTAGGTTTAAGTAGTTCTAAGTTCTAGGGGACAGATGACCTCAGAAGTTAAGTCCCATAGTGCTCAGAGCCATTTGAACCATTTTTTTGAGGAGGAATAGTAAATATTGTAGGAGGTGGTGGTATAGACAAATTGCAGAAAAAATGCCATATAACCCCCGGTATATGGATATATGTGTGGTGTGTGTTCTTTCGAAAATGTTCGAAAGAAAAGACACTACGAATCCGGGTTCGAACCTGGTCAGGCACAAATTTTCATCTGCGGAAATGTCCGAAAGAGCACACACACACACATACACACACACACACACACACACACACACACACATACACACACATACACATTTTAATTTTAAGTGCTATTCGGAAAATGTTTGGCAACTCAGTGACAGTGCCGGACTGGAGCTGCATCAACCTACTCATTTCACTATATATAGTTGTAATTTTCTGAACAATTCCTGTTTAATAAGTGACAGCGACAGTGTCTCTCATCGTTTACTTTGTCGGAAACCTGTTTCTCTCTACCCTATCCTATACTATAGCAATGAGTGTTCACTTTCTTGATACCTCACTGGACGTGCTACTGCAACTGTAGCCAAAGATTCAAATACCGCTGGAAAAGTATGTTTCAAGTCAGATGGTTTTGCTCCTCCCGTACTGTCATTGAAAACGATCACAACGAAATTAAGTATAGGTATCCTACGAAACCCTTGAGTTCATACTGTGGTACTGTGAAGATGAAAAACGTAGTTTTTCAAATGGTTCAAATGGCTCTGAGCACTATGCGACTTAACTTCTGAGGTCATCAGTTGCCTAGAATTTAGAACTAATTAAACCTAACTAACCTAAGGACATCACACACATCCATGCCCGAGGCAGGATTCGAACCTGCGACCGTAGCGGTCGCTCGGCTCCAGACTGTAGCGTCCAGAACCGCACGGCCACTTCGGCCGGCCGTAGTTTTTCACAATTATCAGATGACAGATTAAATTTGTCAGATTCCACTAATTATGATTGCATTATTAACTGTTGATTCACAGGCGCTTTTCTGCCGCTTATTTTAACTGTTATTTGAATGTTAGAGCTGGAAGAATAGAAACATCAAATTTTGCCGTATGGAATGTTCGAATTCACCCCAAGTCTTCACGTTTCGAACAAAGACAGAATATCCGTCAGGAAAGCTGACAACAATAAGCCAGGCCATGCCTGTCTTCTGGTGGATGTGCCAATGACAGTGACCTCAATAACAATATTGTACAGCATATATACATTGCCAACTCAACCACTGGAGAAGCTCCAAAACTGTGAATCGCGTCTGGTCAATACGCTTTCGAGGTTTCGGTCCGATTAAGTCAGTAAAACACAAATAACTGCCGCAGTTATTAATGTATGACATTTAGTTTGCATTCAGTGCATCGATGTATTACAAGTAATCGCACTCTAGCCCCTAAACCTAGTTACAAAAATGCGAATAGGACTCATTGACATATAATGAGAATCTTGCGGCCCTTGCCACCCGCAACTTTGAAACGAAGCTATAGTCACTTCCGAGGTCACTCACAGAACACATCAGCTGGTATCCGGCGAGTTACTTCCTTGATGGCACAGAACTATCTTGCTAAATTCACTTGATATTATCGTGTCATTTCAATTTAATACTGAGTGATTTTCGCTTGAGATGTGACACAAGGATATCAGTTAATCCTTTTGAGTCCACGAAAGTCCTTCCACATGGGAAATACAACTACTGTCGCCTCTTATGTTGCGGTTTTCTACCATAGCGCTTACTGGGTCAATAAGTAAGTAGAAGCTCCTAGGTAACGTGCTTGCCTGTCAGGTGCATGCTGCCTCTGTTCGCCTTCGCGCCTCGCCGAAAGCCAGATTTTTAATTCTTTTGTAGCAGAGCTACAAGCAGGCAGATACAAATTCAATGAGGGAATCGTAAGACAACGCTCTAGCAAAATTCGTCTTGCTATTTTAGTAACCCTTAGTGTCAAACGAAAACCTTGAGGTACTGCCAAATTCATAATGCCACGTTTTTGTTTTCTGCCGACATATTTTTTGTTGTTGTGAATACATAATTTTATCTAAGAACTGACACATTTTCATAATACTTTAGAAGCAAATCATGTGAAGTAACACTTCACCATCTTGTTGGGAAGGTGGAAAAAGCACTACCCTTTCTGGATGCTCTCTGTATCTTCCTGGATGTCGAGTAATACGACCTTCGAGTAAATGGTTAGAGATGAAGAACCTAGTGGTAAATGAACTCATAGATGGGCTGAATGCGGGAGAGTACTCTTGAAAAGAATAAGTAGACGATCTGTTCACAGTAAAACTCAGAAAATTTGCTAGTACTGTTAAACCTATGTGCACTGAACATTGTGAAAAATTATTTAAAGACGAGCCACGAAAATCGGTGTAGTATTATTTATGGGGAAGCATGTCCAGCATACATACTGGAAAATTATGTTTCACGATGAAACTTTAAAGAGAGTTGTAGTGTATCTAGAGGTAGCCCTGGATGGAAAACTATTATGAACACCTCACATAAAAATATGTTCCACTGCGAAAGATAATCTTATAAGCACTAGAAGCTGCTATAGGGTAAACTGGGGTCTAAACCCAGTACATACTGGATATACATCCCTTCAAAAAGACCAATGATAATTTATTGGCCTATAATATGAACAAAGTCGAACAGAAGGTGGCTGCTAGAGAGTCTTGCAAAGTGCAGAGACTGGCCTGCTTTCACAAACAGATGGAATTAGCGGGACATCCACTCTTGTAATGGATATTATGCTAGACATGCCCGCCTTACACCTGTGGCTTAAAATGGAGGAAGCAGCAGGTACATAAAGGCTAAAAATTGGAAATAACTGGATATAGTTAAAATATACGGAATCCCAAATCAGTAAGGCGATGTTTCAATAAACTTTGCCATGTAACATTTGGAAGCAGGTAGCAGTGGAAGAACGAACCACAAAACCGTGCAGGAGACATAATACAGTGGTTTACTGACAGGCTGAAAACAAATGAAAGTACCAGGTCTGGTGTACTGCCTAGAATCTCTTTAGGGAAGATGGCCACAGTATTACACGTTTTTTTTCTGTCAGCATGTGCACGGAGGAAAATTAGAGTAGACACTACAAAAATCGTAGCATCTACTTTTATTCAGACAGCCAAGCAGCTCTGAAATCTTTATCAGCCCCTGCAAGGTCGTTGCAGAATGCCATGAAGCATTTTCTTTCGGATATGTCCGAAAGAACAGACACCACACATATATCCATATACAGGGTGTTTCAGGAGGAATAGTAGATATTTTAGCAGGTGGTAGTACAGACGAAAAAAATTCCATATAAATGCGTCCACTTTTTATTGAGTACAGAGATACAGCTGTTAGTACGTAACGCTAACAAACTCAATGCAAAGCCAAATGAGGACATTCAAAGTTGATTTTCAAAAATTCACCAACCAACTTCAATGCACATTTGACTTCTCTTGATAACACCACGTGTAGCTCTACTGAAGTCGTCTTTGCGTTCTTTTATGAGGGCTGCACTATTCACAACCCGAACTATCATATCGGCTCTTGGGTTTACTTTTTATTTTTAGACTTCGCCTTCAACCATCCCCGCAGGCAAAAATCCAAAGAGATAAGGTCCAAGGACCTTGAAGGCCAAGAAAAGTGCCCATATCTAATGATGCACCTTCCGGGAAATGTTGGGTTTGGACAATGTGCCACCTGACGACTAGAATGTGCAGGAGCCCCGTCATGCTGGAGGAACATACGCATTCTTGTAGCCAAATGAACCTGCATCTCGGTTCTTACAATAGTGCAACAGGTGCGCACTGGTTAGATGCAACTGAAGAGAGACTCCAACTCGGCTTGAGGTTAAGAGCGAATCCCAAGCGCATGGCCACGAACAATTGGGAGCGGAAACTTAATGTCATCGGAACCTTGTTGAAGGACCAGGACATGCGATTGTTAGACCGACTGCAGAAAGTTCACTTTATAAATACATACATACTTAGCAAAATATATCATGTGGCAGCTGTCTTACCGATACTGCAGGTCACTGCACATAAAATATTAGCTGTAGCCTCTTGGTATGTGTGAAAACAAAACGTCTTCAAAGTATCCTTCCACACGGCCACTTTCCAGGGGCAAAACGGAGGACTTGGAATTAAAGACGTGCTTTTAAACTATACATGCCACTAAGACAGGCATTATGAGACTTCTGTTCCTCTCGTTAGATCCTGGGGATAGGAACGTTCCTCTTAATGTAGCTTGCCAGCCTAGATTACGTCCGAAAGTACTATGGCGATTGGAGCTGTATAAGACATCCACCAGCACAAACCAACACTCGAACCGTCTATGATTATATTACCACACATTGTCTTCACAAACCAATTCCGGTAAATTAACCCATAAAAAACTGGAAGATCGTCTGGAAAAATATCAACAATAAAATTCTACCAACTAGAGTCAGTACCGTATGGTGCGACGTTGTAAACGAAACCATACCTTCAGCGGAACGATTATGGAAAATCAAACTGAGACCATCTCCATACTGCGACAAATGTCGGCTTGTAGAAACTGTAGCGCAAATCTTCTTATGTGAAAACAGAATCAGAATTTGGAACTGGACTAGGAAGAAACTAGCACTATCAACAGAAAGGCAGAAAGTCATATACCGATAACTGAAACCTTACAACCGGACTGGAAATGTTACCCGTCCGCAAAGAATAACAGTTATTCGTGGCTTCTGGGACAGTTTGCGCTTTACGTCGTAACAAACAGAACTTAGAAGAGTACATGTTTTATACTGCAGAAGAACATTTTACGCTGAAGAAGAATAACAAATATAAGGAATGCTTTCAAATTTTTTTATATATTGCTTTATGTGGGCTACGAAGAGGTGGACAGTTTTTTTAATTAGAAGCAGAATACTATTCTTTCACATTTTTCTTATTTCTGCAATATTCTTTTACGTTGATCCTAAAATCAGAATTGTTCAAATTTGGCAAAATCCCTCCGGCTCCGAAATTTTTTTCGTTTGCTGAAAAATATATGGCTTCCTTACAGACCTCATATGCATCCAGTGCAAAATAACTTAAACTGTGAATATTTTTCTGAATGAATGTTTGTTATGTATTTTTCCGTCACCCTTTTCACTGTTATAAGTTATGTTCTACAAAGAAAGCACGCCATTGGAGGCGGCAATCTGTAATTTATTTTACCTTAATTACTACTTCAATTTTGTTCCACAATTTAAAGGCATATATGGGTGCAACCATGGAATACATGAGAATAATGCAGCTGCTCAGTGACAGGTATGGGGGAAGCATTGAGGCCAGGCCTCGGATCTTCGACCCCTGCCCTCTTTGCCTCCGCCTACCTGGTGCTGAAATTCTTCTCAAACTTTTTAAAAAAATAATAGTGTAGTGATCAGCATGCCTGTCTAGTAAGCAGGAGGTCCAGGTTCGAAGCCCAGCCGGTCACAAATATTCATCTGCCGTCTTAGCTGCATTTCAACGCGCTGTGACAGTGTGGACGTCGGTCCTTCGATATTTAAGATGCAATTGTTTTTTGAGGCAATAGAGGTGATTTGCGAACATTTGTCTTGCCATCAGTGTAACGGGACTTCAACGGCATCCAACCCTTAGTCATGGCTTTGCGCCGGCGCTAACCCATGTCGTATACATGCGAATCAGATTGTAGTTCATATTTGGTCAAATAAGGAATGGTCAGTATACAAGTATGCCGGCCGGTGTGACCGAGCGGTTCTAGGCGCTACAGTCTGGAACCACGCGACCGCTACGGTCGCAGGTTCGAATCCTGTCTCGGGCATGGATGTGTCTGATGTCATTAAATTAGTTAGGTTTAAGTAGTTCTAAGTTCTAGTGGACTGGTGACCTCAGAGTTTAAGTCCCATAGTGCTCAGAGCCACTTGAGCCATTTATGAAGTCTACAAGTATTTACGAACAGTAGAAGCAGGATTGCAGCGAACTGATCCCTTAACCAAGTGCAACATAGAGTACCTCTGTAATGAGTCTTACCAGCTGCATAGCTGAGGGTAGTATTTGTTAAGCAATTCATTGCAGAACTTATGTAATACTCACACGATGATCTCTGTAGTCATACTGTATCATTAGCAGCCCGCGAATGGAGTATTATGTTCGTTAAATCGGATTACTCAAGCTGAGGCCAAATAAAGAGAAGCGACGACGCCACAACACTATCTTTGATATCACCTCACATTACTTTGTTAGAAGGTTCCTATTTTCTAGGGATTCAAATAGAGTGGACATATCATCACTGGTTAATATTCGGATGACTAATGACATGATACCCGTTGCAATTGCTGCATGGCACCTGTGAGTAGAGTCTCGCGTTGGTTACTATAAGAACACGCAAGCAGTGATATCCGCTCACTGCAGTCAGAGTCAAGGTGATTTCTTTCTGTTTATGGCGAAGTGTCTGCGGCAGTGTCCACGCTCAGCCAACATAAACAAAGAGCGGCGGCATTGGGCACTGCTAATCGCTGCACTTGTCGCGAGCCTCGACAACAAGAGCGCACTGTCTCTGCTAACGATACTGTGGAGTTAATACATCTTACTTAACGTAATATGCAGGTCGTGGGTTGGGTAAAAATTCAGCTTGTAACTTCCCATCGCATTAAAATACTTTACAGTGATATTAGATGCAATATTTATTGTTGATTGTCTCTCTGATGTTAATAATATTGATTCAGACTGTTCGTGAACACGAAAACACACGCACACACACACACACACACACACACACACACACACACACACACACACAAACAGTCATTGATTCTAGTGAGGGTGACAACTGCTGTGTGTTGAACAACACATGCACTAGTCAATTCCCCAGTTGGCGTCGAGTGGATGAGGCCTGGTATCGAAATGAAATAACAGAAATCGGATAATTTGAACGTCTGTATTGCAACAATGCTGCGCACATAAACTCTATTCATGGAGTAACAGGTAGCAACTGCCTAAGAAAAAGTGAGAAATATGTCTACTAGCAGCAATGTAACGTAATTATAACCCATATTTATGTGATGGAAATAATGAATCGAACAATGCACATCTATTTCAGTGGTGGGAAGATGTACCATATCGGATTTGCTGATGACATAATGACAATAATAATAATAATAATAATAATAATAATAATAATAAAAATCCCGTGGGGCCGATAGGGGAAACCCTCCCCCATATGGCTGGTACCGAGGAAATCAAATACTTGGGGTGAACCAAATACTAACACAATCCTGAACGGCTACTCAATCCGTTGAACTCAAAATCCTGACACGTCTGAGTGAAAACCACCGCTACTCTGGTCACCGTCTGTTAGCTCAATGAGCTCGGCTGAAAATATTTGCTTCCAAAGGCTTCAACACCCTCTGGTCCTGTCCGGTCCTGGAATCACCCAGGCCAAACCAATGAAACACAAGCAAACATGAACTGTGCAAGCAATATCAACTTTACCCCAGGTGGTACAAACCCCGGCTGTCGACAGGCGGCAGTTGGAATTTCGGATTCTGGGGAGTCCAGGTTAGCACGGCAGAGAATATTGAAGATCTCTAGTAAATTTCCCTACAAGCAGAAAACATGCATTTGAAAACTATACATCGATACGTTGATCCAAGAACGAAAACTAAATAATCTCACAAAAGAAATCGACCAACAAAAAATTCTCATCCTTGCTCTTCACGAACCACGACAGTGAAACCTTGCATTACGGAAACCATTGCATCTTCAAGGGCAAAATACAACAAAAGGTAGTGAAAGGCGCACCAATCTTCGGCATTGCTTTTCTCGAACACAGATCTATCATCAACTCTGTCGAAGAAATCACACCCATCAACAATCGACTTATGACTATGCTCATTCAGAGCGCCAGTAAAAAATATACACTCATCAATGCACATGCCCCCAACAACATCGAAAATAAGAAAAACACCAAAAATGTCGAAAAATTCTGGAACACACTCGAAAATACTATGAGCAAAATTCACCAAGATGACGTGAAAATACTAATAGAAGACTTCAACTCTATATTTGGAACAGAAAAAACCTGTAGAAAAATCAGTGGTACAATTTCAACATACCGAAACGCTTAGACCAACGGCACACGTCTGAATGACATTTGCCAACAATTCAACCACAAAAGGATGTCTTCCCACTTTAGGAAAAAACCAGTTCCCAGGTAACATGCTTGGCTACCAGGTGCAAGCTGCTATCTTTCGCCTTTCGAGACTGGCTGATAGCCAGATTTTTAATTCTTTTGTAGCTGAGCTACAAGCAGGCAGATACAAACTCAATAAGGGAATCGTAATATAACTCTCGAGCAAAATTCGTCTTGCTACTTACAGTAACCGTTTGTGTCGGAGCGAAAACCTTACCGTACTGTCAATAAGATAATGCCACTTTTTTTTCTGCCGACATATTTGTTATTGTTGTTGTGAATACATAATTTTATCTATGAAATGCCACGTTTTCATAATACTTGCGAATGATACAGGAAATGAAGAAAATACAGATCTTTTCGAAGTCAAAAGTCGGTAATATCCCACTAATTCGTGTTAAAATAGGCTCAGTTGTCTTACAGACACTTAATGCTTTATTAAGATAGACTGCTGTCGTGGTGTTTCTGTAGTAAGCTGAATTTAATTTGTATTAGTACAGTGAATATTTTAATTGCATTTTCCATTTGTTTACTAATCGCAACAGTAATCATCAAATAGAAATTAATCAGCAGCTGAATTTTCTTTCACGATATCTAAAACAATCTGACATGCGAAAGTTGTTCGCAAATTCTACGCCTGTAGAAACTCACTGGTTCTGACGATGTCATTAAACCAGTGTAGTTTTAAGAGTGTTTTCGTCTAGAAATGAATTGCCTTGACGGTTGATCGATCAAGATCGGGAAAGGTAAAATTTTACGAATATATGACGAGAGGGACAAGTGCTTGAGAGACGACTTTCCTATCAATTTCGTGGATAGTTTTGTTTCTCAAATCGACAGAGTGAGTTATCATGCAGTAGCACAGGTGATGTAGTTTTATTGCTCGACTTTCTTACACTGTGACCGAAAGGTGTGTCAGTTGTTGACAACAAATTCCAGCTGTGTTGCACACACTCCTTGGGTCAGAATTCGCCGCCCAAAACACACTTTTGGAGCTATCATATGTAAAATATTATCTTCACACTACTCTTTCCTCTAGTCTACGTCGTTTGGTGGGGCTCAGCCTTTCATTTCTTCTTAGGAAGTTAACTATAAAGGCATCATAACACGTCACCAGTAACAGTACTGCAAAGGAATGCTCAATGAGCGACCTGATGACGTTGAATAATAGTCACTCCGTTGATTTTTGTTGTTTCGAATTAGAGCATGCAGTACTCCTACACCAGACTTCTGAACTTTGCCTGTTGAATGCAAATGTCGCATGATGGTAAAATGGTAATCTGTCACATATATCAGTAGTCGATACTTCCTTAATGTGGAAAATCATTCATGCCAGAACGATCTTTGTTGAAACAAGAATATCTTTTTCTGGCGTATTTTTCCCAAAAGCACTCACTCCAATCACAGTTCCAATCTTTCTAGCTGCCTCCTCTACATTCACCCCTCTGTTATACCAAAGTAAATGCGTTGCAGATGTTACACCTTTTTCCACTTGCGACTCAATTTTACAGTGCTTAACTGTAGTTCACGATTTTCAAATTCGAAAATGGCATTGATACATACACTGACAGCGTGGCGCCGCCTTCACATGGGCGGCGCCGGATTTCAGGTGGTGGGTGGCGTCTGGCCGGTGGCCGGTAGCCGCTGCAGCGCGAGGAAACGCCCGAGTGTGAAGTCGTTATGATCACGACGCAGCCACGAGCTGTCCTGCGGAATTGTTTCTGGAATATTTGTTATTGCGGGTGGGTAGAATGTTAAGCGAATTGTCTTCGATGTTCAATCAGACTCATAACTTTAGACCGAAATGTGGTGTAAAAAAAAAAAAAAAAATATGGTTGGACGCGAACATGCGACTTTAAGTTTAGAACGAACGACGATTACCGCAAGACCACGGGCGCACTCCTTCCATATCATCACAGAAGTAGACAACACTTCCGCCTAACACTTCCGCAGATGGCCGGAATTAGAGTTGTCAGGGGCGGTCAGTTTTATTGGCCACCTTAAGTGAACGACTCGGACTTAGTCTCTGTGGCGGCCGTCCGGCGGTCAGTTTTTATGTCTAAGACTGTGCCTGTACGAAGTCTTCAACACTCATTCAACTTAGTGCTACTCCGCTGTCGCTCTAGCACCTGAAGGAAGACAACCCCTTTGAAACCCCTTACACTGCACATGCCGGCGAGCGGTGAGCAGACGTTAGAGCAGCATAGGAGCGCAGCTCAGCTGAATAGGTTCAAAATCTCTGTTCACACACATTATCAAAGTGCTCAACAGAGGCACGCGGGTGACACCGAGGGAAATGCCGAACTGGGGGGGGGGGGAGGGTCTTAGAGGGACTCTTTGCTGTTTTATTCACACATATTTCAATGTCCCTCCCCCTCTCTCCCCCACGTGATCATGGCACGGGAGGGCGCCAAACAGGAGCGCTGAAAGACATAAACGCCCTTTGCTGCTTCAGATCACGTTCAGATTTCGTTGAATGTTTTTGAACGGAGCTTGGTAGTTCCACCCGGCATACCTGAGCAAAATCGCAGTCGCGCTACACTCCGAATGGGTCAGATCACTTTCAATGGGGTTGCAAGCCCACGGTGTCCTTAGGGAAGGGTTGATTCATCCGCGAGAGTCAGCAGTCTCAAAGGATGTCAAGAACGTCATCCTGTTGCATTTCGTACTGCAAACTGTCGTTTTCGACAGCAAAATGTACGAAAATAAGCGCCACAGGGAAAGGGGTGCTTTCATTGACGCCCATTATGCCACATCCTGAGGCCTTTTGGTGTCGATTCCATGTGACGGTGTGTCTGAAATATTTCCTCGGCCACTCAGAAGACGTTATATTTCTCATGAACTTCTGAGGTTTCGACTTTTCTTCGCATGAGTCGACACCTTGCTGTTTGAAGTGTCGCCGAGCCCGAGGGTGACGTCACGGGGTGCCACGCTTTTCCACCATTACAGAGGAAAGTTGTAGGCACCTTTAAGCCAAATTTCAAACATCTGAGTCGAAATGGGAGATTATCGGTTTTCAAAGAAAATGATTCTTTAATTGTGTTGCGCAGTGTATGAAGGAACAGTGTTTGTTTAGGTTTCTAAGTATGCATTGGGAAAGGGTGGATTCGAAAGCCTTGCAAAACACGGAATTAAGTTTAGTTGATTGGTAGGAGGAGATCACTAGGTGTTCATTGGAACTAACAGAAAAAGTAGAGCTCTGGAGGTATTTGGCAACTCTGGATGTTAACCGGTAAAAAGGGCTGCATTATAGACAGTTGCAAAAATTACGAGGAAGGGATGAGGGTATTCTTTCAACTCTCTGCATATTCTGAAGTTGTGACTGAAAGGCCTCCTATTTCCTTGTGCGTTAATTTCCAGACGGCATCGAAGTTAGTGTGGAATAAATATATGAAATATGTGAAAATGAGAGTTTAGGATTATGAGTGAGGTGTGAATAGGGCAGATAGGTGAATACATCCAGCTGGATCCAGGACTTCTGCAACAGTGTGCCTAAGAAGCAACATTTTATGGTAAGTGACTGCACGCACGGAGCGTCACTCGTGAGTGGAAACAGGTCGTGCCAATCTACACTCCTGGAAATTGAAATAAGAACACCGTGAATTCATTGTCCCAGGAAGGGGAAACTTTATTGACACATTCCTGGGGTCAGATGCATCACATGATCACACTGACAGAACCACAGGCACATAGACACAGGCAACAGAGCATGCACAATGTCGGCACTAGTACAGTGTATATCCACCTTTCGCAGCAATGCAGGCTGCTATTCTCCCATGGAGACGATCGTAGAGATGCTGGATGTAGTCCTGTGGAACGGCTTGCCATGCCATTTCCACCTGGCGCCTCAGTTGGACCAGCGTTCGTGCTGGACGTGCAGACCGCGTGAGACGACGCTTCATCCAGTCCCAAACATGCTCAATGGGGGACAGATCCGGAGATCTTGATGGCCAGGGTAGTTGACTTACACCTTCTAGAGCACGTTGGGTGGCACGGGATACATGCGGACGTGCGTTGTCCTGTTGGAACAGCAAGTTCCCTTGCCGGTCTAGGAATGGTAGAACGATGGGTTCGATGACGGTTTGGATGTACCGTGCACTATTCAGTGTCCCCTCGACGATCACCAGTGGTGTACGGCCAGTGTAGGAGATCGCTCCCCACACCTTGATGCCGGGTGTTGGCCCTGTGTGCCTCGGTCGTATGCAGTCCTGATTGTGGCGCTCACCTGCACGGCGCCAAACACGCATACGACCATCATTGGCACCAAGGCAGAAGCGACTCTCATCGCTGAAGACGACACGTCTCCATTCGTCCCTCCATTCACGCCTGTCGCGACACCACTGGAGGCGGGCTACACGATGTTGGGGCGTCAGCGGAAGACGGCCTAACGATGTGCGGGACCGTAGCCCAGCCTCATGGAGACGGTTGCAAATGGTCCTCGCCGATACCCCAGGAGCAACAGTGTCCCTAATTTGCTGGGAAGTGGCGGTGCGGTCCCTTACGGCTCTGGGTAGGATCCTACGGTCTTGGCGTGCATCCGTGCGTCGCTGCGGTCCGGTCCCAGGTCGACGGGCACGTGCACCTTCCGCCGACCACTGGCGACAACATCGATGTACTGTGGAGACCTCACGCCCCACGTGTTGAGCAATTCGGCTGTACGTCCACCCGGCCTCCCGCATGCCCACTATACGCCCTCGCTCAAAGTCCGTCAACTGCACATACGGTTCACGTCCACGCTGTCGCGGCATGCTACCAGTGTTAAAGACTGCGATGGAGCTCCGTATGCCACGGCAAACCGGCTGACACTGACGGCGGCGGTGCACAAATGCTGCGCAGCTAGCGCCATTCGACGGCCAACACCGCGGTTCCTGGTGTGTCCGCTGTGCCGTGCGTGTGATCATTGCTTGTACAGCCCTCTCGCAGTGTCCGGAGCAAGTATGGTGGGTCTGACACACCGGTGTCAATGTGTTCTTTTTTCCATTTCCAGGAGTGTATAAAGAGGGCTCCCAGATGGGTGGGTAGAACTTGAGACCTGCATAAATGATAACAATTTCTTTTAGAATTTGTTCTTTAATGAAATTTAGAAGGCGCACAGTGAATCATAGTTTTCTTGTCTTCCACAAAGCCTTCGATGCAGTTCCACACCATCATTTCGTGAACAAGATTCGCAGTTAGGGATACTCGAACTGACGTACGATTGGACCGAAGATTTTCTAGCGCACAGAACTCAGTAAATCGCAGTTTATGAGGAAGAGTCATGAGAGGCAAAGTAGTGTATGACAAAACTCAGGGTAGAGTGCGAGGTCGATGACTGTGGCTCTATGTGATTGCTGGCAGACGTCGCAGTTGACTGCAGGGAGGAAACGTCGTTAGAAACCTCCTTCGAAGTGCACAGGGACTTGCAGATGATACGCGCCTGGTGCAAAGATTGGCCACTAACTTTAAATAAATATAAATTTCATGTAATGCGTGCCAATGGACGAAAATGTCCAATATCATTATGAACTAGTCGCACTATTCAAGTACCCGAAGTTTCTGTTCGGAGCGGTTTACGGTGAAACGACCACATAAATCTAGCTGTGGCTGGACTCAAATTTCTTGGAAGAACGCTGAAGAAATGTAATTTCTTCACGAAAGAGGTCTGTTACAAGACCCTCGTTCGACTAATTCTTGAGCATTTTTCGTCGATCTTGGACCCTTACTAAATTCGATAAGTGGAAGAGACAGAAAAGATTCAAAGAAAAGCTACACGAATTGTTGTGGGTTTGTCTGGTCAGCGTGAAAGTGTCACGAAAAGCCCAGTAAATTGCCGAGGCAGACACTGCAAGAGAGGTGGCGTGCACACAAAATCCGGGGAGCCTACGTGCCAGAGAGAATCAAAAACGTGCTACTTGTTCTAACATCTCTGGTAATAACCACGGCACTAAAGTTAGAGAAATTTGGGCCCTTGCAGAGTACCGACGGTCTTGCTTCATATGTACCGTCCGAGAAGGAATAGAAAGTAGAAAGGGCTCAGAATACGCTCACTCCGCCACACATCTCACAAACTACTTTCTCCGTGGTAAAATATGGCATCGTGCTGACCATTTATGTGATTAGAATGAAATTTTCATTCTGCAGCGGAGTGTGCGCTGATATGAAACTTCCTGGCAGATTAAAACTGTGTGCCGGACCGAGACTCGAACTCGGGACCTTTGCCTATCGCGGGCAAGTGCTCTACCAACTGAGTACAAGTTTAAGTGTGCCTATTTGTAACCGTATATACAGAGCCCTCTAGTCAAGGTATTATGGACGGCGTTGCCATGGTAGCAGGAGAGCTTCTGTGAAGTTTGGAAGGTAGGAGACGAGGTACTGGCAGAACTAAAGCTGTGAGGAGGGGGCGGGAGTCGTGCTTGGGTAGCTCAGTTGGTAGCGCACTTGCCTGCGAAATTCAAAGGTCCCGAGCTCGAGTCTCGGTCCGGCACACCGTTTTAATCTGCCAGGAAGTTTCATTTATGTGATTGTCCTTCATTTAACACAGTGATTTGATTCATAATATTAAATCTGTCAGTCTCCTCTCTACGCGGTTGACTGTTAACAACACAAACTGTATGAGGGGGTACATGTAGCCTACTGTCAGAGTATTGTCAACATGCCCAACTGCTTAAAGGGCTGTCTGCATTAGGATCTGGAGTGGATTCCACATATTCTTACCTACACGTTTGGGAGAAATGAAAGCACTTTTTCCTTCAACGACTAATTGACACAGAACATGTCATATGAAAGTGGTGAATCAAAATAGTTAAACTAAGTGAACTTTTTGACTTTTTCATTTCCAAAATATTATATTATCTGTAATTCAAAAGTTGAAAAGCTTAGACGTTTAAGGGGACCTTTAACATGTTACTTCTATTTAAGGTACTTATCAATATTAACACCTAATAATTGAGATTATTCTGTTTAATTTGTTTGCTTTATCCTACGTGCTATTTCTAATGGTGTGCTCATGCTTTGTGCAGTACTGAATTCTGTGTAATTCTTTTATCTACATAAGAAGAAGGCAAGACGACGTCTGGTATTTAATTACTTCGAAGATGAGTTTGTTTTTGGCGGTGGAGACGTATACTGTACAAAACATGAGTAAACTGACCATTGTTCTTAAATACAGCCTGACAACCAACATGATTGAGGAAGACTGACTTTTTGGCAGGTGTAGCCTCTGCTGTTTCCCAATTGGGTCCTCATCCCTCCCAGTTATAAGTATAATAAATTTCTACTCTTTGTCCGAAAATTTCGTAAAAAAAGAAAATAAATTATTTTTAAATAGGTGAAATATTCATATCGTTCAGAAGAGAATAGCCACAACCTCTGAACACACAAGTCTACGAATAAAATAACGATAACATGATATTCGATGCCTGTGTAGTATTGAAAGCTTTTATTTATGATGCAGGTATTTCTGCGAAAATTCACTGAAAATGCTTAAAATATTGAGGCTGATGTGTCTTTTAGAGAAAGGGAGCGCTTTATGTGACACCAGTGGCGCCCTCACCGCCAATCTTTTGATGTCACGGAATGAGAGGCTTGTTAGTTCGGTTACCGCTGTCGCTGTTGGTGGAGCTGCGACTTATGAACGGTTTGTGGTTCGGTTTTTATTTGCTTTGTTAGAGTATGGAGGTTTTGTGGTAAGTTTTCCTTTTTTACGAGGGTATAATGGATTGAGGTCAGTCGTAAGCAACGGTAATAGGTTCATTGTGAAGGTGCTGCTTATAATTAAGGGGTATGAATAAGTCTTTCTTGGGCTTTTGTTTGATGCTTTTGAAATGTAAAAATTTGCGAAAGCGAAATGGAACAAAGAGCAGAATAGTAAGAGTTACAGTAAAAGTGTGTGGGGTAGATAATTACAATGTGATTTCTTAGAACAGAAACTCGTACGTTTGGTCATAGGATGGTTTGCATTAAGTTTACAACTCGTTGCCCACGTGTTATGATAAATTGTAAGACGAATTAAATATAAAGCTAGACTGTACATGCACTGTTGTGATTAATCCCCTGTTCACTATATGTTTAGAGATTTCCGAAGTTAGATTGGGCCGCACACAGCCAATTTAAGTTATAAAAAGCTTCACTGAATACTTGTCTTCGGTATGCGGCAAGACATCGAAACTGCTGTTAGCGAAGGCTTTATAATTCCGTACGAAATCTTGTCCCACCTAGTCTCAGTATAATTTCCGAAAAGGACCATTTGCTTTGGAGCGACGCCAGCATGTTAAAGGCCTACGACCGGTCCACGTCGTGAGTGCGGCTGTCTGTTAAGAAAATTTCTTATGGTACTTCTTTTAAAGGAAAAATTCACCACGTTATGGTTTATTACGTTCACGCAAGTACTGCGAACAAAGACTGGTTCACCACATCTAAAATTCCAAAACCTTTAATATCACTACACGATCATATTGTAAACATTAGCAGTTTGTTTAAAGAAACTGCTTCTCCGAAGAATGTATCCGTAGTAGCTGCTTGTGGCTTTTTGACTGGGTCTTGTCAAAAACATTCTTTCCCTGGATGTAAAGAACGTTCGGTAAGGCTTTTTTTTTTTCTACCCCATCCTCCATTTTCTCAGTTTTTCTGTGCCTTTTTTAACCCTTTATCAAAGCGCTTTTTCATATTAATTCTCCACATTTTTCTTTCCACGGATAAATGTCTAATTCTGGGTCTTTGATAAAGGTGTTACCTATATACAGTTGTCCATAAAATAGAAAATATTTTCACCCTTAAGTAGGCTGCTGACAGTATAGTAAAGACTGCTATACCTATCCACCAGGAAGGGGTAGGAATGCCTGAGGTTGCCCAACGATGCTTATTACGTTTGTTCAGTATAGTGTAAAGGTGGGCAGAGAACATTCGTGCTACGAAGAAACGGTAGGGGATCGAATAAAATAACGGTTAAACTTTATTTGCTCATATTTGATTACGATATGCAGACTATATAATTGATGCCATAAAATACTTCGCCCACCTATTATGACAGAAATCAGATTGGTAAATATGATAGTGATGTTATACACTTTCATTTACTTATCTTACTGCAACTGAAGGAAAACCGATACTTAGTATATAACAGAACATGTTGTGGAACCAATCCCGTTTCTATTAAAGACCCAAATTTTGACAGCCCCAGGCTGATACTGCGGATGAAGAAACGGTATCTGGCTTCAAGCTAGGCATTGAAGAGGAAGTGCACAAGTCTTCTGCCTTGGGGGTGAAAGTGCTGGTGGCGGAAAGCAGTATACAACTATCAAATTGCGCTTAAATTTCCACTAAATAGTGTAGCAGGTATTTTCGCGACCTATCAGTCATTTGACAACGAAGGAACCAAAAGTATAGCAAACATCTCAGCATGGAAAGATTGTTGAAATTGAATACAGAAAAATACCAAATTTCTGACTGGATATTTACCGCTTTAAGCAAAGTATTTAGATCCACAATCTTTTGCATATCTAAATGAAATGCCGAGTAAATTACAACCAGGAGATGAAGTTGTAAGTGGTTTAAAATAGATTTGTCATGATATATTAAACAGAATACTTCCTATTGCAAATCAAATGGTAAACAGACAATAAATCCATGTCAAGAGTTAATAAGGCAGAATGTTAGTTTTCGGGTCTATACATATGGTTCCCTTCACGAACTCAAATTGTTTTGAAACTTGGAAGCTAATTAAACATTTTTGTAATGGCAAGCTACTGTCACAAATAAACTGACATACGTATTTTGCTTTCATTAAATAGTACCGATTAGAATCGTGTCTTAAGGTCTTACATTTAAGTACCGGTACAGAAATTCGTCAGTGTCAATTCACGAACATCTTGGCGACAGGCTTAAACATTATCTGCCTGCGGTGTTGCGTAAACGCGTATTCATTAAAGTTACCACGAAATCAGGTCAGTAGTTTTGTCATGACTTGTCGGATGCTATAGAGAACTGACATGCTCGACCTGCTTCCCAGATAATGGAGCATCGCAGGATGTCGGAAGAATGAAGCCTCTGAGAACCCTGAAGTTCAGACCCTTTAAGTGAGTCAAATGTACTGACAATACCAGGCTTAAAAAAGCATTCTGCAGAGGATGGGCGCTGATTACACGATGAATGAGAGGTTTCCTCAACCTTGGGTACGTCCGCTACTTGCCAATATACAGTACATGTTACGCTTTTCTTCATATTGGTGCGGAACGGGTCATCGAAGACTTTTTAGGAACACCTGCCCTCCCTTTTCCTCGTTGGCCACGTCCACGTAAACCTCGCTCCTGTAAAGACTGCTACTGTCGTGAACAAAGAACACTTAATATAAGTAATTGTTTGTTGTTTCTATTACATTCTGTAGGTTACATATGATAGTACCCCCTTGTTACCTTACCAAACTTCCTGGAGTTGGAGTCTACCTACTGATTCGTGAAGTACTTCAGGTTATCAGGAATAATTACCCAGGTGGAATATTCCCTGTAACTTGTCAGGCCGTAAGTCAATCAATGTGAATTTGCTATTGTGGAGGCAAGTGAAAGTATCGTGTGTTGAACGTAGCTTGCGTAATTTCCTAGAACTCCTTGACACTTCAAAATTGTTTTCATGCTATGTTTTTCGGAAGGTTGATGGAAAAATGCGTGCAAGCATGTAAATGCTCTAACAGATTGCTTTGGTTGGGAGAAGGGCTGTGACTCCCTTGAATCAACGTCTGTGGCTATCTGGTGAGAGGTGATATCACAGCTCCAGATTTTTTGCAGCAAATAGTTTAGCGTAGACCCAAATACAGCTATGAGCCTTCCCATACATCCTTCTTGAAACAGTGTGGCAAGTGGGTATGAGTGGCGTGGTCTGGTTAGTTGTTGGTCAACAATTTCCAGTTCCGTAGTGCCGTAGTTTCTCGGTTTAGCGACGTCTGACCCGAGAGCAATGTGACCTCTTTGTTCAGTAGTTCCTATATTTTTGACAGCTTTGTAAAATCTCTAAAGTGCAGAAAGTAAACAGAACAAAGGTCATAGCAAACAAATCTAGTCTACAATAATAGACATACCACAGACAGCTACTACATTGATAATCAGGTCATCTTTAAGACAAATAAGTGACGCCACCAATCGGCTTTTGGACGTCAGAAATATTTAGATGCAACTAGAGAACCGTCGCCGAAATAGGCCTATGTTGCAAACCAAACAGTAAAGCACTAAATACTTGAAACATAAGAGATTTGGATTTGTCTATTTTCGTCTTCGCAAAACATACATAGCGCAGCATACCCTCAAAATCTCCTGGTCGTTTACAGGTAATCTAAGCTACTTAAAGATGATCCAAACTTTATTTCTGAGGTTCTCTGGTGATGAAAGTTGGTGTTACGGCTATGATCCAGAAACTAACCAGCAATACTTCAAATGACAGTCCATCATCGTGGCCAAAAATGGACACCCAGGTACAAAGTAACATGACCTCCTTGATCTGTTTCTAGTAATTTCGGATTCCGTGTAGTTGATTACTGGTCAATAGTCAACAAAGTTCTATCACACCTAAGACCTTCGAAGGACGTAATGAGAATGTCCAGTAAGGTGACATACAAACTATTGGTTAATCGGTCACAAAGAGCACAGGTAGTCCCAGTCTTCAAGAAGGGTCGTCGAGCAGATGCGCAAAACTATAGACCTATATCTCTGACGTCGATCTGTTGTAGAATTTTAGAACATGTTTTTTGCTCGCGTATCATGTCGTTTTTGGAAACCCAAAATCTACTCTGTAGGAATCAACATGGATTCCGGAAACAGCGATGGTGAGAGACCCAACTAGCTTTATTTGTTCATGAGACTCAGAAAATATTAGATACAGGCTCCCAGGTAGATGCTATTTTCCTTGACTTCCGGAAGGCGTTAGATACAGTTCTGCACTGCCGCCTGATAAACAAAATAAGAGCCTACGGAATATCAGACCAGCTGTGTGGCTGTATTGAAGAGTTTTTAGCAAACAGAACACAGCACGTTGTTCTCAATGGAGAGACGTCTACAGACGTTAAAGTAACCCCTGGCGTGCCACAGGGGAGTGTTTTGGGACCATTGCTTTTCACAATATATATAAATGATCTAGTAGATAGTGTCAGAAGTTCCATGCGGCTTTTCGCGGATGATGCTGTAGCATACAGAGAAGTTGCAGTATTAAAAAATTGCAGCGAAATGCAGGAAGATATGCACCGGGATAGGCACTTGGTGCAGGGAGTGGCAACTGACCCTTAACATAGACAAATGTAATGTATTGCGAATACATAGAAAGAAGGATCCTTTACTGTATGATTATATGATAGCGGAACAGAAACTGGTAGCAGTTACTTCTGTAAAATATCTGGGAGTATGCGTGCGGAATGATTTGAAGTGGAATGATCATATAAAATTAATTGTCGGTAAGGCGGGTACCAGGTTGAGATTCACAGGGAGAGTCGTAAAAAAATGTAGTCCATCAGCAAAGGAGGTTGCTTACAAAACACTCGTTCGACCTATACTTGAGTATTGCTCATCAGTGTGGGATCGGTATCAGGTCGGGTTGACAGAGGAGACAGAGAAGATTCAAAGAAGAGCGGCGCGTTTCGTCAGTTATTTGGTAAGCGTGATAGCGTTACGGAGATGTTTAGCAAACTCAAGTGGCAGACTCTGCAAGAGAGGCGCTCTGCATCGCGGTGTAGTTTGCTGTCCAGGTTTCGAGAGGGTGCGTTTCTGGATGAGGTATCGAATATATTGCTTCCCCCTACTTCTACCTCCCGAGGAGATCACGAATGTAAAATTAGAGATATTCGAGCGCGCACGGAGGCTTTCCGGCAGTCGTTCTTCCCGCGATCCATACTCGACTGGAACAGTATGCGTTTTCGGATTTCATACCTGATGATGAAAAATGCTCTATTTACAATTATCTATCGATCCCGCCAGTTTTCAGTCCATTGCTCGTCATAACCTTTAGGGGTGATTTTCTCAAACGTGGTGTTGACCCAAAATATCTTAGATTCCTTCGTTTTAGGTTGTACACAAGCGACCTGCCAAATTTGAGCCGAATCGGTTGGCCGTGTCTGAGGCATTCCCCTTGTGAGTTCTCGTTTTTATAGTAGTATGTTTCAAGTGGCTGAAGTTTTTAGGTTGGTGTATTTGCTCTAAAGGGGACTGCTTTGTAGGTGTGAGTGCAGAACAAGCTCTAGATACAACATAGATTTAATATATTTCGGGAACCTTTCGGTGCCCTTTGTTATTACGTGTATACATTAGAGATCTAACACTTTCTTAGGTTGTTTGGTGGAAGCCAGATCGATGTCGGAAGAAGTTATGGCGGAAGTGGAAGCACAGCAGGACACAGAGGAAACACAAATTATACAACTAGAAAACGAAGAACCGTCTCAGAAAAAGCGAACCAGGGCGAGGAGAGAGAGAACGAGAGGTACAGAGAAGTCTACGATGGAGGACAGTGGACTAGTCCAGAAAGCGAAGACTGGTGGTGTAGCAGGCACCATGGAACGAGTGGCAGTAGCCGCCTGCAGAGCGGAAGGCAGGGCGTTGGCGCGCGCTGGAAGGGCGGAAGGCAGGGCCGCGGCTGCTGCGGGAAGGGCCGAAGGGAAGGCGGCGGCGATCGCGGGAAGGGCTGAAGGGCGCGCGGCCGCCTCTGCTGGCAAGGCAGCAGCGCGCGCGGCGGTGGCGGCGGCCAGGGCGCAGAGCAAGGCGCTGCTCGCGACCAGCAAGGCCAATGCTGCACTCATCGTAGAGAAGGCGAAGGCGCTAAAGCTGTCGCCGTCTCAAAAAGAAGCGAAGGCATCGAAGCTGTCGCCGTCTCAAAAAGAAGCAAAGACGTCGAAGCTGTCGCCGTCACCGAAGGCCACCTCACAGCACTGCAAGGCTGCTAGCGCCCGGGAACGGCGTGCTGCTTGCGGCATGAAGCGCACGTCCAGGAGACGACGCAGAGGTAACACTGCTAAAGCTCTATCTCGTGCTCTAGCGTCTTCAGTCGTGGTATGCTTACTTGGCAAACATTTGTCATTCTGTTTTTAACCACACGTTTTACACTAATAGGAACAATAGTGTACTGAAATACCGTTGACAGATTGTTCACTGTAGGCCTATATTGGTAGAGCTAAGCTAAAAATCCTGTAAGTACTGCTAATGCTGTTCAAACATAGGGATACCTATATCTCGAATATTTTACTTAATAATTTAACATTTACATTCTCAGCCTCTACAGTGTTAAAGAATCCCTGATTCAAAGACGTTCATTATTTGCTCATGATGATCCTGACTTGCCCCTTGGCTTAAATTATGTTGCTCAGTCAGTACTTCAAATGCAGAACAGCTGTATTTAATGGTATTGTGTTTACAATGATTATTGCTGATACTAGCAGATGTAACTTGTGCAGTGTTAAACTGTATAAACTGATGAGTTAAATTGCAATGTTTCTTTTAGATTCTTCACGCAGTGACTGCTGTTCAACCTGCTCTGAAGACAGTTCCTCTGATGAAAGCCATTCTGATAGTTGTAGCACCTGCAGTGACTATGATACAGGCAGTGATGGAAGGTATGTGTTGCAGCTTCCAACTGATCAGAGCAGGATGAAATTTAAATTGATACTGAAACAAATTTACTGTCATAAACTGTTTTGTTCTACATACAGGATGGGTTGACTCATCAGTGGCAACAGTAACACATTCTAGTACTCCTCACTTGTTCTTGCAAAACCTGGATGAAAAGAATGTGAAGTCTAATTTTCAATATAATTTGTACAAAGTTTAAATAGAAAGTGTTGTCTTTCACAAAGATGTCAGTGGAAAGTTAGGAGTGACAAATTTTTGAAATATTCTGGTACCTATTAGTGTTCTTAAACTGCTGCAGACTAACAGTCTGAAGTCTGTTTGGGAGACGGAGTGACATAACAGCATGCACAACAAACTGTCATTAAGGAGACAATGTGTGGAAGTCTTCCGTGCAGGCCTCTTGCAGGGAATCAGTTGTTCTCTGCCAGCTCCGCAGTGGCTGTATGTGGCTAACAGTTACCTCCTCCGTTGGAAGGACCCACCTTGGTGATGCTGTGGCTCACAAATGACTGTCGTCAACCTCTTGCTGGACTGCCCACTTTTAGCCGCTCTGTGACAGCCTTTAAACTTTCCCAGCACACTGCCTTTGGTGTTGGGCAACAATGCCTCCACAGCAGCTTTAGTTTTGTTTTATCCTTGAGTGGGTTTAATACTTCTATGTAGGTTTTAGTGCATGTCCTTTGTCCCTCTGTTCTCAACCCTACTGCTTTTAGGGTGGAGGTTTTAATGTGTTGGAGAGTGGCTGGCTTTCACTTTTTATTCTTATGGTAGGCCAGCCACTGTAATCTACTCAAGTTTTACTGTCTTCTGTTCCTAGTGTCTCCATTTTCTTGTCCTCTTTTGTTCCATTTAGTGTTCATTGCCTTCCCTTTGTGCTTGTGGCTTTTTCTTTCTGTTTTGTGTTACGTTTCATCTGTTTTATTCTCACACTTGTTCCTAATAAAACAATGTAACAAGGGACTGATGACCTTGTAGTTTGGTCCCTTCTCCTGCCTTTAAACCAACCAACCAATCTTGCTCCCCCTTCACCCTGATTGGACTGGCTTTGACTGGGCTCGGTGGTTCACCCCTGCCCTCTGCCTCCCACTTATTTCTTTATGGGGTCTGTTCTATCTTGAGTGTCTATCTTGTCTACGTGTGCTTCTTCATTCAAGTCTGTGATACAATATACACAGTCAACGTCTATCGTCAGGAGTTCTGGTAAACGGGGTGATGCAAAACTTATTTTGATGTGTGTAAATTGCTGTATTAGGTGATGAATGATAAATTTTAAATGTATGCCACCAAAAGCGTTTCACGTAGGTAAGTTACAGGGGTTGGATACAAAAATAGAAACATCGTGAGAAATGAATGCTTGGACGTAAATGTAGGTGCTGGCCAAGCCTGCAGGTTGGCTTTCTTTCTTTCTTTCTTTCTTTCTTTCTTTCTTTCTTTCTTTCTTTCTTTCTTTCTTTCTTTCTTTCTTTCTTTCACCAACCAACCAACCAACCAACCAACCAACCAAAACGAAATGTGAAAATAATGCAAAGTGTGTAGGAATCCAAATGCACCATCTTTCATCAAAACTCAAAAAATTAGGACAATGATGGAAATGAAAGTGGAACTGAAAATACTCATTACACTGTTTCCACTGAGTTACAAAATGTTTAGAAAAATGTGCTGTTGACAGTCCATATTCACATGTTTAGTGAGTGATATATTGCCTTCCTTCTATAAGAGCTTAAACAATGGCATAATATTTCAGTCTGGAAAAATTTTGATATTGTAATGCATTACATATTTCAGATGAGGTAGTGCTTACTCTATGGTAACTAGTCTCTATTGTTTCTTGGAAGTTCTTAATTTTTATAGGAATTCTCAAAAGATAATGGGTGCGATTTGGGGGCAATGGGGGTGGGTCACAGTTGGTCAGGCAGGGTTCAACATTGGTGTTGAGTCTGATGGGTATGGTTGGTGGTGAAAAAATTTTCACTGTAGGGCCTGGTAGGAGGAGAGGTCTTAAAGTCCTGCATAATGGAATTAGTGTGGAACAAAAGGTGAGACCTTCAGAAAGGGCTGATACTTCTGTGGGGCTAAGGCTTTTGGAGGAAGGTGGTGGTGGTGGTGGTGGTGGTGGTGGTGGTGGTGGTGGTGGTGGTGGTGGTGGTGGTGGTGTTGTTGTTTTGAGTGTGGGGTAAATCAGGTCTGAGACAGGGTTTCAGCTAAATAGGAAGTGAACAGTAGAAAGTTTTTTGAGGTGGGTTGTGAATGTTATAGTTTCTGCAGGGCAAGAGTTTTGTTGTCTCATGGGATCCAGGAATTTGGGATCACAATAGCAGAAGAATTTTACAAATGGAGATAAGGTTCTGCCAGGAGGTTTGGGCCTGATCCAGTTTTGCAGGACTGGTACAGGTTGATTGGCAGATGGTCATTGTGGAAGGAAGGGTGGCATCTGTGACAGGTAATTTGATGGCAAGGCCATTTGAGGATTTCATGAGCTAAACATAGGAACAGTATGTGGGTCTGTGTTCTGTCTAGACAAAAGGACACTTTCCTGTATTGATGCAGATGGAAGGAGCAGGGATCAACAGTGGTGGATAAAATGCATAAAAAGCATAAAAATTCATGAATACTGCACAACTGTCCAAAAGTTCACGAAATACAAACATGTGGGAAAAACACACAGGATAAAATGGATGAAAAAGGACATAGATTAAATCTGAGGGAATAGGCTGATAATGAAAGGCAAAAGCAAACTGATATTGGCATGAAGACAGAGATCAAAGAAAAATAAAAAATTGTAATGTGGGTTGCCAGGCTGTGGGTGGACAAATGTAAAGGGAATGGCAAGTTGGACTAGATTAGGTAAAGTTAGTAGGGGGTATTGGAATGGAGGAGGAAGAGGGAGAATAAAAAACTATGGCACAGGAAATTACATGTGAAAATAAGTGACCCAGGAAGAGTGATAAATTTGAGGGTATGGGATTAAAATTGGTGGGAGTGATGTAAGACATGAGATCATGCACCACCAATCAGTATGGTCTTGTAGCCATCTGTTGTGCATGGCTGAGAAAGTTGATACTTAGTGGCTCATAAGTAGTGCATGCAGTGGGGTTTGTAAGGTGACAGGAGAAACACAGAAAAGAAAAAGGATGGATACTGAGTAACTTATTAGAAAATAGTAACAAAGGAAACCAGCACTAGGTTACAGGATGGAAGAAAATTGTCGGGCAAAATCAAACAATGGAACATCCAGGATAGACTTTAAATATTATGAAAAGGATAGTTGCTACTCACCATACAGAGGAGACTCTTCAGCTTTCAAGTTGCTTGTTCAGTAGGTCCTAGGATCTTTATATTTTATTCTGAATTCAAGAAATGATCATTAAACATGTCTCCTACCTGTGACTGATAATTTAAAGCTATATCATTTAAACTGATATACTCTCCTGTCACTGCATTCCAGATAACCTTAAATCTGTTTTAGATTTACAGGTTTGACATGCGTATGTTCCTTGATATAGTTAAAACTTTCCTCAATAACTCAGTATTTGTAGTGTGAAACTACTGCACAATCTTTATTTTGAACACATTACTTCTTCCTTTCATAGGATTCTGTATTCCCCTTAGTGATCAGTGGTATTTTACATTGACGTTTGTCATTTCTGATTATCCTGTGTGGTAGGCTGCTTCCAAATAATATGAATTTATCATGGAATAAATGAAATTTGTCAGCATTTGGTTCACTGCAAATTTCAATCCATGCCAATCTTCTAAGCCATTCTTCAAAAAATTTGTCCTAGGATCATTAATTCTAATAGATTACCAGTTAGCAGTATCTATACTGTAAGGCTACTACTTATCCTCACTGCACATCATGATCAGAGTGCATATGTTACTGTGCATGCAGTTACCTTGCTTTGAGATTAATCAAAGAAAATCACTAAGGGTCCTGTCTTTAGCCACCAGTCTTGGAAAGACAGTGAGGTTAAATTGTACAAACAAAATGTTTCCAGGCCATTTTTCCTACCAGAAGTTAAAATCTCCATTGAAATTACAACAGACTATTAACTGCTTGCTATCTGCAAAATTGCATAAGGAATCCATATACTTTATAACAGTTCAAATTTGTCATAGAGGATCTACAGGGTGGAGCAGAGGAAATGCATGTTCTTTGAACCACTAGAACACAGCAATGAGAGGTGGTATTGACCTTGAATGAATGTTGGCAGACTCCCCATACAATGCAGTTTGTCACTATGGAGCATTGGAGCGTAGAGCATCATGTGTCTGTTGTCGAGCAGTACTTCAGAAACAAGGATTCTGTTGTCACAGTGCAATGTCTTTTCTGTCAAAATTTGAAGTGGACATTGAGGTGCAGTGCCTGATCAAAATACTGTACTCCAATGGGTTCCAGCGTTTAGAAGTACTGGATCTCTGATGAAAAAGAAAATACCTGGTCTTCCCCCTTGCAGTTTGTACTCTGGAAAATGTAGACGGAGTGAGAACGGCAGTTGTTGCTAGTCCAAAACGATCGGCTAGACAGCAGGCTGCAGTGCTGGGTATGTCACATTGTTCACTTCACAGCATCTTACAAGATCTTAAGTTCCATCTGTACAAGATGATTGTCCAGCAGCTTAGTGCAGGGGATTTTGTGCAGAGCAGATTTGTCACATAATAGATGAAATTTTTACAGAAGATGCAGATGGTAGTCTTCATGAGTGATAAAGCTGAATTTTCATGTAGACAGTTAGGTCAATGTTAAAAATTCAGTATTGAGTGCTGGAGAACGAACATGCACTACACCAAAGACCTCTTAACAGTTTTAAAGTGTTGTGCTTTCAAAGATGGGGATTGTAGGACTTTTTTAAGAGGAACTGAAAGTTACTGTGACATTGGTGTTAGATTAAAAATGTGGACATTCTTTGTCCAGAACTTGAAAGGCATCAAGTGAACGAGATAAATATGATTTCAGCAGGATGGTGCCACAGCTCACGTAAGCGCATCCATGGAAGTGGTTTGACAAATGTTTCCAGGACATGTTACTTTTAGATTTTTTACTGACCCCTCTCACCCAATTTGTTGATACACAACTTCTTTTTGTGGTGATATTTAAGATCAGTCTACATGAACAAGCCTCACACAATTGATGACCTTATGAATTCCATTTGTTAGGGAATTGAGGCTGTGCCAAATGAAATGTTGGAGAGAGCCATGTCTAACTTTTGGGAGAGAATCCAAATCTGTATCCAGCAGAAAGTAATTTGATATTATTTTTTGAACCTAAATAAAGTATATATATTTCAAAACTGCATTAAAAATCTCACTTGATGCTTATTTTTATTATTTTTATCAAACTGTGCCCCAGTCATTCAATAGTGAAAAACATATTTCCTCTGCTCCATCCTGTACATACAGTTAACATTAAACATGGACATTTTTCTGTAAATGTTTCCAATTGTCATGAAAGTTTAAATCATGTGGTAAGTGGAAGCTTAAATTCCATATACCATGTTCCTTTGTAACACAGTATTGTTAGCTGGGATTACATTTCTTTTAATAAAGTCGTTTCATTTTTCAATCATTGCCAATTGCATTTAATACACAGTAATGAGGCTAAACCATAAATGCATGATGAAGAAAATTTCTGAAAATGGTATGTGACTATTTAGCACAGCTCTGTGTAATAACCCTAATGGTCCTCATTCTGTAAGTCCCAGAGGCTAAAAATTACCCAGAATGAGATCATATTTCAGACACACTAAAATGTATGTAATAGTAAATCAGTGGCTGCTCATTTATACATCTTTTTTGAACCCTTAACAGATAACAGCTTGTACTTCACATGCAATTCGTAGACTGAATGTTTGCCCCATTTCAGCTCACTTTGTATCAGTGCCATGAAACTGTTGCATTTTATTAACAATGGCTTATCAGGTTAATGAGTCAGTTTACTATTTTGGCTGACTTGTAATTGTGTATCATGCATATCGGCTATCTTTGTTTCTCTACTGCTGAAAACATAAGCAGGAGCAAGTAACTGTTCTGTGTGAATCACCATCCAGAGCATTGGTATATCAGGAAAAAAGTCCCATTGACTCTTCAGGTATCACATGAGTGACTGAATGTCCTGACAAACGTTGACATTCCCCCCAGGGGATCCACAACTCTTTTGTGGATACGTGCGTAGCGAGCACGGGGCCCCGAGCTAATGTGGCCTTCCTTCCTTTCCGGGCTGCATACCTTCCCTTTCCGCATCCTTCCCCATCCCCTGTCTTCACCCCCCCCCTCACCTCTGGTTCTTTCCTTCACTTTCTCCCCCTCTGGGAGTATGGTTTGCGCCTATGTCCGGAGACGGACGCTTGTAAATGTACCACATTCTTCTTCTTCCTTGCTTGTATGTCTTCTTCCTTCCTTTGTCCTTCTCTTTTCCTTACCTCTTCTCTTTACCCTTTTCTCCGCTGCGGCGTTTGAGACCCCCTCTTCTTTCCTTTCCCTTTCTCTTTCTTCCTCCCTGTGCGTGTCTGAAGGCCGACCCACGCACTTCCATGCGTAGCCGGTGACGGGGTAACGCGTAATTCCCCGCCCCGGGTCGACAGGTAGGACACGTACGTACCCCCTGGTAAAGGCCAGGCCCAGGGAGGGGTGATTACCCGAGCTGATACCTTCCGAAAGTGCCGATTGGTCCCTCCGTCCGTTTGTCGGGAGGTGTGACCTGAGGTGTGAACAATCACCTAAGGCGGGTGTGCCCTCGGTGAGGGCCCCCACAAGGGAGGAGCGCGCCATCGGAGACGCCGGTAATCATGGGGGATTCTTCCGCAATGGTTTCCTCACCTTCCACTATGTCTGCTCACAAACGTAAGTTCACTGAGTCTCAGCCACAGACGGTTCTTCCATCGTTGCCACAGTTCCTTGTTGTTTCTCGGTCTGACGAAGGTCACGACTTTTCCACGGTCAACCCTTTCATTATTCAGAAAGGTGTCGACGCAATTGCGGGTCCTGTAAAGTCTTGTTCCAGATTACGGAATGGTACCCTGTTGTTAGAAACACACAGTGCCCTCCAGGCTCAAAAATTGCTGCGTACTTCTCTGCTCCACACCTTCCCTGTCCGGGTGGAACCGCACCGTACCTTAAATTCCTCGCGTGGAGTCGTTTATACACGCTCCCTCGATGGATTGTCTGACGAAGAAATTCAGCACTACCTGTCTGACCAGGGCGTCACCGCTGTTCATCGGGTTATGAAAAGGGTTGACTCGAACATCATTCCAACCCGCACTGTCTTCTTGACATTTGACAAAGTTCAACTCCCATCAAAAATCAAAGCAGGCTATGAGATAATTTCCGTTCGCCCTTATGTCCCAAACCCTACGCGTTGCTATCGATGTCAGCGGTTCAATCACACCAGCCAGTCCTGTTCCAATCCGGCCAAATGTGTTACGTGTGGCAAGGATGCCCATGAGGGTGCTTGTCCACCTCCATCCCCTCACTGCATCAACTGTATGGGTGACCACGCTGCTTCCTCTCGAGATTGCCCCGTTTTTAAGGATGAAAAGCTCATCCAGGAAATAAGAGTGAAGGAAAAAGTGTCGACCTTTGCTGCTCGAAAGTTACTCGCCAGTCGACAGCCCACCGTGCCTCAGAAAGGAAAATACAGCACTGTCCTTGCTTCTCCTCGGCCAACAAAGGAGGCGGCCACGCAGACTTGCGACCTCACATTTAGTACCACGGTCGTCAGATCGGCCAGCGCAAAGATCGCCCGTTCAACCTCACCACTTTCGCCTGCCCACTCTATGGCTCACCCTTCGTCGGGTTCTGCTAAATCTCGAGCCCAAAAGTCAGACGCCAAGTCTTCGTAAAAAGAGCATTCTCGTGAAGAGTTTTTACGTACTGCAACTTCACAACCATCGGTTCCTCCTTCATCTAAACATCATACCTCCAAGAAGGCTACGAAGAAACACAGTTCCTCTCCTTCTCCGCCAAGGCGTGTCCCAACTACAGCACCACCTGGCGGAAATCGCCCTCGGCCATCTTCCGTGTCGCCGAGGCGCACTGCTGGTGGCCAGTCAACTGGCCGATCGTTGGTGGCAGGAGCTGCTCCTGACCAACCTATGGATCAGGATCTTCTGCCTTCGACTGAATGCCATTCCATGCTGTCGGTCGCAAGCTCTGAGCAGTCGTTGAGTTGACAGCGCCCTTGGTCACGTTTCTCCATTTTCTGTTCACCATATGTCCATTATCCACTGGAATATCCGCGGCATTCGCGCCAATCGGGATGAATTGTCGATCCTCTTACGATCCTACTCGCCGGTCATCTTCTGTCTTCAGGAAACAAAGCTGCGTCCCCATGACCGCTTTGTTCTCCCTCATTTTCAGTCCGTCCGATATGACCTCCCCTCTGTTGAAGGCACTCCAGCCCATGGAGGACTCATGATTCTGCTCCATGATACTCTCCATTATCACCCAATCCCCTTAAACAGTTCCTTCCAAGCTGTCGCCGTCCGTCTTTCCCTTTCTGGATACACGTTCTCTCTATGTACGGTATACATTCCATCGTCTACACCACTGGCACGAGCTGATCTCCTTCATCTTCTTGATCAGCTTCCACCCCCCTATTTGCTGGTTGGGGACTTCAATGCCCACCACCCGCTTTGGGGATCTCCACATCCTTGTCCACATGGCTCACTATTGCTAGACGTCTTCCACCAAGCGGATCTAGTCTGCCTCAACACTGGGCTCCCCACATTTTTGTCTGCCTCCACGGCAAATTTATCTCATTTGGACCTTGCGGTCGGTACTGTTCCGCTAGCCCGGCGCTTCGAATGGTTCGTCCTTGATGATACACACTCGAGTGACCACTTTCCATGTGTCCTTCGACTGCAGCCTCAACTGCCATATATGCGCTCGCGACGCTGGAAGTTTGCCCAAGCCGGTTGGACACTTTTTTCGTCTCTAGCGACATTTGATGACCGTCGCTTTCCCAGCGTCGACGATGAGGTCACACATTTTACCGACGTTATTCTCACAGCTGCCGAACGTTCAATACCACGCACCTCCGACTTGCCCCGGCGCCCCCCAGTTCCTTGGTGGAACGAGGCATGCCGTGACGCAATACGTGAGCGGCGACGTGCTCTTCGCATTTTCCGTCACCATCCAACTTTGGCCAACTGTATCCGATATAAGCAGCTCCGTGCGCGATGCCGTCGTGTCATCCGCGATAGCAAGAAGGCAAGCTGGCAATTCTTTATTAGCTCATTTAACACCTTCACTCCCTCCTCGGAAGTTTGGAGTCGGCTTCGACGGTTCTCAGGCGCGCCTAGTTTCTCCCCGGTCTCTGGGCTCACTGTCGCGCCTGATACCTTAGTGGACCCCGTCGCAATTTCTAACTCATTGGGTCAGCACTTTGCTGAGATTTCGAGCTCTTCAAATTACCCGCCAGCGTTTCTCCCGAAGAAACGTGCAGCAGAAGTGCGACATCTCGCTTTCTCCTCTCAAAATCGCGAAAGCTACAATACTGTTTTCTCCATGCGCGAACTCCAACATGCACTCTCTTCTCGTTCCTCCGCCCCAGGACCGGATGGTATCCATGTCCAAATGTTGCTGCATTTATCAACCCATAGCCTGCGCTCCCTCCTTCGCCTTTATAATCGAATTTGGACTGACAGTACCTTTCCCAGGCGATGGCGGGAAGCTATTGTCGTTCCCGTTCCGAAACCTGGAAAGGACAAACATCTCCCCTCTAGCTATCGCCCCATTTCTCTCACGAGTAGTGTCTGTAAGGTTTTGGAGCGTATGGTGAATTACCGTTTAGCTTGGTGGCTGGAATCCCGCAGTCTTTTAACACCAGCCCAATGCGGATTCCGACAACATCGTTCTGCCGTTGACCATCTTGTTGCTCTCTCCACTTATATCATGAACAATTTCCTCCGGAAACGCCAAACGGTAGCAATATTTTTTGATCTGGAGAGAGCATACGATACCTGTTGGAGGACAGGCATCCTCCGCACACTGTTCTCTTGGGGCTTTCGAGGCCGGCTGCCCCTTTTTCTTCGCGAATTTATGGCAGAGCGCACATTTAGGGTGCGGGTGAACACTACTCTATCCCGTACTTTCTCCCAAGAAAACGGGGTACCCCAGGGCTCCGTGCTGAGTGTTGTACTGTTTGCCATTGCCATTAATCCAATTATGGATTGTCTCCTTCCTGATGTCTCGGGCTCCCTCTTTGTGGACGATTTTGCGATCTACTACAGCTCTCAACGGACCAGCCTTCTTGAAAGACGTCTTCAAGGATGTCTCGATCGCCTCCACTCGTGGAGCATCGAAACCGGCTTCCGTTTTTCTCCCAGTAAGACCGTTTGTGTTAATTTTTGGCGACGTAAGGAGTTTCTTCCGCCCTCCTTACATCTAGGTCCTGTCAACCTTCCGTTTTCCGACGTCGCTAAATTCTTGGGTCTTATGTTTGACAGAAAACTGTGCTGGTCCTCCCACGTTTCCTATCTTTCGGCTCGCTGTCTGCGTTCCCTTAACACCCTCCGTGTCCTGAATGGTACCTCTTGGGGAGCGGACCGAGTGGTCCTTCTCCGCCTCTATCGCGCCTTAGTGCGCTCGAAATTGGATTATGGAAGCATAGTCTACTCCTCTGCTCGGCCGTCTATTCTTCGGCGTCTCGACTCTATCCACCACCGTGGATTACGTTTAGTGTCTGGAGCTTTTTACACCAGCCCTGTGGAAAGCCTTTATGCTGAGACTGCTGAACCTCCGCTATCCAACCGGCGGGCAGTCCTTCTGAGTCGTTATGCTAGCCATTTGTCTTCCATGCCTGCTAATCCAGCCCATGACCTTTTTTTCGACGCCTCCCTTGATGTCGGGTATGCAGGCCGCTCCTCCTCCCTACTACCCCCGGGAGTCCGCTTCCGCCAACTGCTCCATTCCCTTTCCTTCCGCTTTCCTAAAACCTTCTTGACAACTTGGGGTACAGCACCGCCTTGGCTCCGTCCCCGGATCGACTTGCTCAGAGGCCTATGTCAATTTCCCAAGGATGGTACCCCTACACTTGTTTACCATCGGGCATTTGCTGCTCTATGTGCACAAATGACGGAAGCCACATTTATTTACACCGATGGCTCGAAAACATCGTTAGGTGTAGGGGGTGCCTATATTGTTGGCGACACCCCAAATCACTTTCGGCTTCCCGACCAGTGTTCGGTTTATACTGCAGAGCTTTACGCTATTCTCCAGGCTGTCCACTACATCCGCCGCCATCAGCGGATACAGTACGTAATCTGCTCAGATTCTCTCAGCTCTCTCCTCAGTCTCCAAGCTCTTTACCCTGTGCACCCTCTGGTCCACCGGATTCAGGACTGTCTGCGCTTGCTCCACCTGGGGGGCGTCTCAGTGGCGTTCCTCTGGCTCCCAGGACACGCTGGTATCTGTGGAAATGAGGCGGCCGATATAGCGGCCAAGGCTGCAGTCTCTCTTCCTCGGCCAGCTATTCAGTCTCTTCCGTTTACCGACCTACGGAGCGGTTTATGTCGCCAAGTTGCTCATTTATGGCATGCGCATTGGTCAACACTTCCCCATAATAAATTGCGGGAAGTGAAAGCCCTTCCTTGCGCATGGGCCTCTTCCTCCCGATCGCGTCGTCGGGAGGAGGTAATTTTAGCTAGACTCCGGATAGGGCACTGTCTTTTTAGTCATAGACATCTTTTAAGCGGTGATCCTCCCCCACTCTGTCCCCACTGCTCTCAGCCGTGGACGGTCAGACACCTTTTAATTGAATGCCCCTATTTTAATCCGTTACGCTCCCATCTACAGCTATCGCCTGATCTCTCGTCGATTTTAGCAGATGACACGCGCTCAGCTGACCGCGTTCTACAGTTTATTAGTGACAGTGAAATGACGTCAGTCATTTGAAGCCTTTTTTTTGGGGGACAACCAACCCCTTTCTATAGTGGGTTTTTAAGCATTCCTTCTGCCTTTAGTTTCTCAAATTTTATGACTTTGTTCCCATTGCTGCTGATTTTAAATTTCGTTTTTTTCCTGTTTTCTACGTCACGGGCTGGGCGCTAATGACCATAGAAGTTTTGCGCCCTAAAACCACAAACAAAAAAAAAAAAAAAAAAAAAAAAAAAAAAAAAAAAACGTTGACATTGATTTTGCATCATCTTACTTAACTTTATCTCGAGGCTACTAAGAAATAGAAAAATAAATTTGGCATGTCCCTAATGCCATATATTGGTCACAGGGAAAGATGGCACAGCTTAAACACACAAAGAATTTATTATAACCTAAAACTGTAATAGACCTAATGACAGGACAGCAGCAATCAGTTATGCAGTGAGAACTCTTGGTAACTTAACATTCAGGTATCTGCATTTGTGTTTATAGTTCCATCCATCAAAAATTTCAGGGCAACCAGAGAGAAGTCAATAATGGAAAAAGATAAATTACTTGGCTGCTGGTAGTATGAAATATGAAGGAATAGTCTTTGAAAGGGATTTGAGAAATTCTATTTAAAATTATGTTTTCGTGTAATTTAATGTTATGTTGATCTATGCAACAAGTGTGTCGAATTTAATATTTACTGGTCTTTACAGTTACAGTGACACTTCCTGCTCATGCTCAGACTGCTACAATGAAGAGGACTGGACACCTGGCAACAGCCCACTGAAGCAAAACAAAAAATAATTTCAGGAGTGCATATAATATAGTTGGAATCTTCGCTGATATTTATTCATAAATGTTTCATTTTAAGGTTGGCTTGTATGGATACTGATTGTAAGGGTAATTTTTTAAAGTTAAGATGTGAAGAAATTTTAACTGAAATTTTTAAACCGTATTTTCCAAAACTCTTATGGTGCAAAATTCTAAAAGTAATGACAATCTGTATTTTTCAATTTATGCAAAACTGAAAAAGTAATGAATAAACATATATTTTAAGAAAGTTAAGATGACACTGAATGGTCACTTCCTACATTTAATAAACAAAATGTTTTGTGATCACTCCATAAACTTTATTTGTATGCTGATAGTGCAGTTTCTCTAAAAATTTAACAGGGTGAAGGACTGAGGTAATCTCATCTTGTCTGGTACAGTATTCAGTTAATATGGTACTCTCCATTACCAATATAACCATGAAATTTTGAAAGAATTTTGACAGGCAATCACTGGCCACTGTGCTGGACTTAAAACACATGCCACAGCCTTGGATTCAGCCTCTGGCAAACTATGAATGCCTCAATTGGTAAATTGTCAGTATTTACATGCTGAGTGGCATGTAGCCCCCTTCCCTCCTGGAAAGTTAGTTGGATTTTGTGACCATACTAGTTAGATTTAATCAGTTCTTTCACTCTTGTATTGACATGGGCCTAATCTGTAACATTTCAGGTTTTTGAATAAAAATTGGGCAATGTTCCATGTCTATTGAAAAGGCTGACTTCATGTGGAGCTAGTAGTAGAGCCTGGTATGAGAGCTGATTCATTAGTTGGGTGCTACACTAATACAAATTGATCTCAAGACTGTCTGCTGAGAAGCAATGATGTAGCACAATGTCTAGCATACATAAAACATATTTTCTCATGTTCCATAATATACTTCACAAATGTAAATTAAAAATAAAGATACAAATTATGTTAGTATTGTTGTGAAAGTAGATCAGGATCAAAGCTGACTGAGACTAAGACCATACTGGGAAGAGGATCATCAAATTCCCAGCTCGGATGTCTGAAAGTCCAAATATTTCAAAGTAAAAATTTGATGGTGGGAATTGAGTAGGAACTGACAAATAGTTGGAACATCTATGTAGGACAGACTATGAAACCCCCCCCCCCACAGAGCCCTAAAATGCTATGTTGTGAAACTCTGCATCTACCAGATCAAGCTAAATGCCACAAGGAAAGTCCTGTACAGAAAACAGACTAATGTAGGTTCAGTATCCGAGGTTTACAATAGGCAGAATTGTCTGCTGTACCAGCTGCAATATTTACACGTGTACACGGGATGTGCCACCACCCATTACATGCTGCCCTGGTTTCCTGTACTGTCTCCATTCAAGCTTAAATTACCAGTTTGCTGCTTCTTAGTCACTGATATTAAATGTTTAGATGCACATTGTGCAGTTCTGAAATTTAGTAGTTACTATAGATGCCTCAAGTCATTTGATAGACTTGGCAATGCTTGGCTTAAGGGATGTTAGTGCATTGTGCATTTAACTGAAAGTGCCTGAACTACTTAGCACCCTTCATGTGCTTGACACCTTCCACATGCTACAACCATTTTATTAGCTTCTGTAACAATGAGTGCCCTCAGTAGGTTTTATTTGGAATGCAGCACTTGCCTCATGGGTGTACTGTTACACTATGGTGCTGGAACCAAAGTATAATATTAATGGATTTGCTTGCCAGGCATCTGAGCATAAAACAGTTTTAAGAGCTCAATCCAGGAAGGCAATAAGACCAGAGTGCAATTCTTACCTGGAAAAACTCTCATTTGTGCAAGATCTTTGTATCTGGTGATGTGCATCAGATTAATTTACTTGCATAAGTTGGAAATCTGCAGAATTTTCAGGCTGGTTAAGGATGAGGACTGGTACACAATTGTCCTGCTGCCACCTCTATCAAGCTTAAGACTTGAATGAACAAAGTTGAAATGTCTTTTTGACATTTCATATAGCATTTGGAGCTGTAATATTAAGCTCAGATGGTAAACAACTCCTAAGCAGAGGAGGAAAAGCTGAACAGTGGAATGAATAAAGGGGTTCTGTAAAGGGAGATGAACTTGGTTTATATAATATAAAGGGATGTAGACAAAGATGAGAGGGGAGGTATTGCAAGAATAATTTGACAAAGCTGTGGAGGATCAAAGTTGAAACAAGACCCCAGGAGTAGACGATATTCTGCTGGAACTACTGATAACCTTGGGAGAGCCAGCCATGAAAGAGCTCTTACATCTGGTGTGCAAGATGTAGGAGACATGAAACATGCTCATGCTTCAAGAAGAATGTAATAATTCCAGGTCAAAATAAAGCAGTTGCTGTCAGGTGTGATTATGGAACTATGTTTAAGTCATGGCTGCAAAATACTAACAATTATTTACAGAAGAATGGAAAAATTGGCAGAAGCAGACCTCAGGTAAGATCAGGTTGAGTTCCAGAGAAAGGTGGGAGCAATATTAAACCTGTTACTCAGAAGGTAGGTTAAGGAAAGACAAATCTACATTCATACTACTTTTAGATGTAGAATAAGCTTCTGATGTTGACTGGAAAAAACTTTGGAAAATCTACAGGTAAGGGGTAAAACAAAAGGTTCTTTACAACAATTACAGAAACCAGATGGCAGTTATGACCTGAGGGGCATGAAAGGGAAGCAGTGAATGAGCAGTGAGTGAGACAGGCCTGTCTCTGATGTTATTCGGTCTGTAAATTGAGCAAGCAACAACAGAAAACAAAATTGTGTAGCTATTAAAGTTCAGGGAGAAGACATAAAAACTGAGATTTGCTGATAACATTGTAATTGTCAAAGGACCTGGAAGAGCAGTTGAAGAGAATAGTGTCTTGACAGGATATAAGATGAAAATAAAAACAAAACAAGAATAATGGAATGTAGTCAAATCAGGTGATGCTAAATGAATTAGATTAGGAAATGAGACAGTAGATGAGTTTTGCAACTTGGGCAGAAAAATAACGGATGGCTGGAGTAGAGGATATAAAATGTAGACTGGCAATGGCAAGAAAATTTTCTGAAGAATGTGGATTTAACATTGAATATAGATTTGAGTGACTGGAATGAAGCCATGTATGGAAGTGGAATATGGATGATACAGGCTAGATAAAAGGAAAATAGCCTCAGAAATGTGATGCTACAGAAGAATGCTGAAGATAAGATGGGTTGGTCATGTAACTAATGAAGTAGTACTGCATAAAATTTGGGAGACAAATTTGTGGCACAGCTTGACCAAAATAGGGGGTTGGTTGATAGGACACAAAGACATTAAGGGATCACTAATTTAGTAACGGGGGAGGAAGGGAGGAGAAGTGTGGGAGTAAAACTCACAGAGGGAGACAGAAGAATACAGTACGCAGATTCAAAAATAGATAAGTAGCAGTAGGTATTTGGAGATGAAGCAGCTCACACAGGATGGAGTAGTGTGGAAAACTGCATCAAATCAGTCTTTCAATATACAGCCAAGACTGCTGTATACATTTTAGGTGACAAAGTACATCATGAATAGTTTTGGAACTGGGAATATACATCACCAGTTAACACTTTCGCTGCAGCTGACACTTATAAGCGTCACAACAAGCCACAGGCCAGTGCGGCGACGCTTATAAGCACCTGCGCTCAATGTCAGATTACTCAGTCTAGTTTCAGTATCTAAGCTAGCATCAAAGCGTGTAAACTTTTGTTTTGTGTGGTCAGTTATCAAATGTATATTGTTCGTAATGGTGATTAATGGACCTTCCAATGTGAAAAGGAGCAGGAAAAGTGTTTCGCTTACTAATTTCTACACATCTGGGCATCCCCTGGGTGTCTATGATAAATGTAGATGGCTAATTCTCTCACACCGGGAGAAAACATGCTACTAAATTGACGACCTCTATCAGAGTCAATCTTAAAAATGTGCATTTAAAGTAAATGTGATTTCAAATGAATCCAGTTTCTTTTTTTTTTCCTTTTTCTTTCTTTTTAAGAATATGCGTTTTGGAATCCAAATTGTATTTTTTGTTACATTATCAACAAATCACGAACATCTGAATGATGCCTGTGACCCCTACAGGTATCAGATAGAAAACAGACTTCAAAACATGACCAAAATACAGTCAAAGCTTATTTCAAGTAATGATCCTAAGGTGTCATCATTAGGTCAATATAGAACATGATCCTACAGATCTTACAAGGTCTTGATGTCAGCCTGTAGCTGAGGTGTGCTTAGGAGTGTCGGCTCCAAGTGGTACCTGCCGTTTCAGAGTGTTACCGGCCTGCACTCAAGTGTTAGCAGCCCGCACTCAAACTTGCCAGGCCGCACTGGAGAGTTGCATGCCTGCACCGATGCCACAGCGAAAGTGTTAATGGTGTATTCACTGCTTGTGCAATATAAATGGCTAATTATTTTAAGAATAAACAAGTCACTTCATTTCTCCCAATTTGTATTCAATCACTTAATAATAGAATCATGGGTGTTCTTACATACCTAAAATCTCAGCGGAGATGGAACTGACTGCAGTGACAAGCTTACCTTTCTATTTTAACAGGGTATTGATTGCAAAACTTTACATGAAGGACATTTAAGCTAAACTCATCATTTGAAGTTGCCTAGATTGTTTTGAATAACAGAATAGAAATTAAAATTGATTTCTCACTATTTTAGAACAGATACAATACATAGAGGTTAATTCTCCAAAAGTTTGTTACAATACATTTCATATTTAGTTAGATGGTGGCAAACTGACAAGTGATTCTAGTGTTAATCAGAACAAAATTGTGTTTTATTTTTCGTCATTCACATTTTCAATATCATTCACTATATGTAGTGGCTACTTATTTGGATCTGTACCTCTACACTGAATTTAATATTTGTTTTCTAAAATATTTACCAATGGAACCAAAAATTTACAGTGGCGGTGGTGGTGGGTGGTGGTGGTGGGGGTCACGAACAATGTGAACACAGGTAGAAAGACATACAGATAAAAGGTAGGGTATAATAAATTATCAGTAAATGGCAATTACCTGGAACCTATCCTCCTATATAAAAGATACCAACCATTTCCTCGACCGACTCTCCACAGTTCCTGTCGCTTTACCACATGGTGCTCTGCTCGTCACTATTGATGCCACCTCCCTGTAAACTAACATTCCTAATGCCCCTGGCCTTACTGCTGTCAAACAGTACCTTTCAAGATGCCCTATGGATTCCAACCAACAACCTCCTTCCTAGTCTCCATGACCAACTATTTATCCTCACTTCCTTACTTCTCCTTTGAAGGCATTACCTACAAACAAATCCGTGGTACGGCTATGGACACTCGCATGGCACCATTCTATGCTAACCTATTCATGGGCCATCTAGAGGAATCCTTCCTAAAAACCCAAAATCCTAAGCCCCTCACCTGGTTCAGATTCATTGATGACACCTTTGCTATCTGGATTGAAGGTGAGGACACCTTATTCGCATTCCTCCAGAACCTCAACAACTTCTCCCCCATTTGCTTCACCTGGTCCTACTCAACCCAACAAGCCACCTTCCTAGATGTTGACCTTCACCTCAGAGATGGCAACATCAGTCAGTACCTCCGTCCATATCAAATCTACTAACCACCAGCAATACCTCCACTTCAACAGCTGCCACTCATTCCATACCAAGAAGTCCCTTCCGTACAGCCTAGCCACCCATGGTCATCGCATCTGCAGTGATGAGCAGTCCCTCTCAAAATATACCGAGGGTCTCACTGAAGCCTTCACTGACCGTAATTATCCTCCCATCCTTGTACAAAAACAAATCTCCCGTGCCTTATCTTCCCAGTCTCCCACCACCTCCCTAAGTCCTTCAGTCTGGCCACAGAGGAGCATTCCCCTCATAACTCAGTACCATCCGGAACTGGAGCAACTGAATTACATTCTCCGCCAGGGTTTCAATTACCTCTCGTCGTGCCCTGAAATGAGAAATGTCCTGCCCACTATCCTTCTCACCACTCCTACCATGGTATTCTGCCATCCACCAAACCTACACAATATACTCGTCCATCCTTACACAACTCCTGCTCCCAATCCCTTACCTCATGGCTCATACCCCTGTAATAGACCTAGATGCAAGACCTGTCCCATATATCCTCCTACCACCACCTATTCCAGTCTGGTCACTAACATCACCTATTCCATCAAAAGCGGGGCTGCCTGTGAAACCAGTCATGTGATTTACAAGCTAAGCTGCAACCTCTGTGCTGCATTCTATGTAGGCATGACAACCAACAAGCTGTCTGTCCACATGAACGGCCACCGACAAACTGTGGCCAAGAAACAAGTGGACCACCCTGTTGCTGAACACGCTGTCAGACATGCTATCCCTCATCTTAATGACTGCTTCACAGCCTGTGCCATATGGATCCTTCCCATCAACACCGGATTTTCTGAATTGCGCAGGTGGTAACTTTCCCTGCAATACATCCTACATTCCCGTAACCCTCCTGGCCTCAACCTTCGTTAGTCACTGTCCTCACCCATCTGTCCCCCTCCCTGTTCCCATTCCAGCACTACACAGCCATCATTTCACCACCACACCCAATCTTTTATTTTCTCTCCTTTCCGCTACTTACCCCCTCCTCCCTCTGCACCTTCTCTCCTGCCCTCCATCTAAACTGCAACACTTGACTGTCCGCCACTCCCACCATACTATCCCTCCCCCTCTCCACCCCAGCCTCCTCCTTACCCCTGAGGTGAAATCACATGTTGCACATGGAGGTCCTTATAATGTACAAATGTCTCTGTACACCTAACAAGCCTGCAAGGTGTCATCTCCTTCACGAAAAATGGACTAAGAGTGAAGGAGCTTGTGAAACTACCCCACAGTGTCACATAAGCTAAGTGCAATGGATGTTTCTGGACAACATGTGGTGGAGTAGAAACCCATATACAACATTTCTGCACATTCATGACACTGTGCAGAGTAAAATGAGCCTTGCCTATCCAAAGAATATTCCCCAACCACATGTCATCCATTTCCATGTGTGCCAAAAAGTGAAGGGCAAACTTGCAGCATTGCAGCCAATTTTGGAGCTTCATTTGGCACATGTTTTTGTGTGATCCTGCAGATCACTAGCAGCAAATGAATTAGGGAATTATCATCACATGCATAGGCTCCAATTAACACCACACACTAAGAGCAGTGTTCAGAGTGGCGCCATGATGGGGAAGTATGGACTGCTGGTGAATGGTGTTGCATTGTGTTCAGCAATTAGGCATGTTTCTGTACTACCCCAGATGACCACTGTTGGCGAATGTGGAGGCAAACTGGGAAGAGTTTCCATTTTTCCAATGTTTTGGAGAGGCACAGCAGTGTTACTCCTGGCGTCATGGTATGGGGAGTCACAGTGAATGACTTTAGATCACAGCTGGTAGTGATTGAGGCAACTACAACAATACAACATTATGTCACGAATATCCTACATCGTCACGTTTTACCTCTCATGCGATAGCATTGTGATGCCATATTTCAATAGGACAGAAATCATCCACACATGGCACATGTATTAATGAACTGTGTGCAATATGTTGAGGTACTCCTGTATCCAGGAATATCCCCAGATATGCCCCCAATAGAACTTATGGGGGACCAGTTTGGACATCAACTCTGTTTCACTGCCTGTGTCTAGGATCTTGAGGACCAGTTACAGCAGCTGTGGGCCAGCATGTTTGAGGAGAGGATACAACAGCTTTATGACATCCCCACCAAACGAATCGGTGCAAGCATTGAGGCCAGAGGAGCTGTAATGTAATATTGATAAAGTGGGCTCATACTTCCAATTTGGATCCATTTGTAATCACTGAAAAAACGTCACATACCTCTCAACCCAAGAAGTTTTGTTTCATTTCCTCCTGCCATTCTGGATGTTTCACATTTTTTGTCAGGAAGTGTATGCTAAAATGGCCTTATGTTAATGACATCTGCATATAAATAATTGTCTAACACAGGCTGTTCCAACCGAGCTCCAGGGAGCCGTAGCGCTCCGGAGCGCTCACTGCGGCAGCTCGGAGCCTGCGTGGAGGGGGAAAGCGAACTCACTGCCCCCTGGCCGCATGCAGCTGCAACTGATGCAATAATCCGTGTTCAATGACAGCTATGACTAGCCAGGGAGCCCTGTACCTCTATTGGAGGATACCTTTCCATTCATTGAGAGGGATGGTCGTCCACAGTGTCTTGTATGTCATAAAGTATTTAATTCTGCGAAAAGATACAATATACGACATTATACATGTCTTCACGCAACGCACTACAATCAGGTAGAAAGCGTTGCACGCAGAGAACTGGTAGCCAAGCTTAAGTAGGACATACCGGGAGACGTATGTTTAAAAACAGTTTCATAATACGGGGGTATGAAAACATGCAACATAGTTCGTGTTCTGTAATGCGTTTATAATTTTCAGGTGAATGAGAGCGGAGAAAACACTACTGAATCTGCAATTTGAACAAGCTATAGGATCACTCACATCATTGCGACGAGTGGCAAGCCGTTTTCGGTGGGACCACTCATAAAATCATGCGCGGTAGCAGTTGCAGAATGTTTGCTTCCAAGGGAGGTGCAGGCAATTGAAGGGGTTTGCCTGTCGAAGCAAACAATGTCGAATCCTGGACATGGAAGCGGTTTTAGAGACACAGCTCAGGAATAAGGCGGAGAGCTTTGTTGCATTTTCGCTAGCGCTTGAAGAAAGCACCGACATATCGGAGTGTGCTCAGCTTTCAGTCTTTGTGCGTGGTGTCGACATGGAGCTTCAAGTAACTGAAGAACTCTTGTATGTGGTACCACTCTATTATACCGAAATGGGACGTGACATTTTTGAAGCTGTTTCTGAATCTGTGAACAATATGAATTTGCAGTCGGATCAGCTCCAATCTGTAGTGACAGACAGTGCACCACAAATGATCGGGCGTCACCAAGGTTTTGCTTCTCGTTTCAAAAATAAACTCAAGGACGAATTCGGGAAGGACATTTTGACTCTTCATTGTTTTATTCACCAGCACTGTGTGCTGAAACACTGCAGCTAAGTGGCGTAATGAAAAATGTCGTGAAGTGTGTGAATTTTGTGCGGCGTCACGGTGTGAATCATAGCCAATTCAAAGGATTCCTGAAAGATATGGAAGTGGAGTATGAGGATATACCTTACCACATTACAGTTCGTTGGCTGAGTCGGGGAAAAGTTCTTGATGTTTTCTTTGCCATTCGTGGGGAAATATCCCTTTTTCTCTAAATGAAAGGGGAAGAAATGCGTTGTCTGAAAGATATAAAATGGATATCAGACCTGGCGTTCCTAGCTGACATGGCTATGCATCTGAATAATTTAAATCTGTCATTCCAGCGCAAAGGTTCAAAAATGGCTCTGAGCACTATGTGACTTAAATTCTGAGGTCAGCAGTCGCGTAGAACTTAGAACTAATTAAACCTAACTAACCTAAGGACATCACACACATCCATGCCCAAGACAGGATTCGAACCTGCGACTGTAGCGTTCGCTCGGTTCCAGACTGTAGCGCCTAGAACTGCACGGCCACTCCGGCCGGCGCAGCACAAAGGGCAGCTAATCGTTGACATGCATGACCAGACCAAAGCGTTCATGGAAAAGTTACGTTTATTTGAGAGGCAGATGAATATTGGACATTTAACGTTCTTCAATCGTCTTGGTTCTTTAAAACTAGGAACTACTTTCGGCGATTACCAAGCAAAGTTAAAGCAGCTCATCACATCATTTGAAACAAGATTCCAAGACCTCACTAGTTTGGAAATGGAAATTAAGGTGTTCAGAACTCCTTTTTCAGTTTCCCCCGATGACTTGTCATTGTCACTTCAATTGGAGATTATTGATTTGAAAAATTCAACTTTGTTGAAAGAGAGGTACTACAACACATTGGATTTGTCACGATGGAATCGTTCATTACAGCAAAAAATATTTCCCGAGCTTCACAACAATGCCGCTCAGATCATGTGCATGTTTGGATCTACGTATTGTTCTGAGCAGCTTTTCTCAGCAATGAAAAAGAGTAAAAAGTAAGGAACGATCATTTCTTCAGGATGCAATAATGAAGGCCATCCTCGGCATTAACGCTGCGAACACTTTGACGCCTGATATTTCCCATTTTGTAATGAAAATAAAATGTCAAGCTACAGAGGCCCAATAAATTTAGTATGCAATTTCTTGTAAAACAGTTGTTTCTTATTTATCTCCTAAACATCGTATTTCCTGGTGTAGCATGTCACTACATCTTAGCAGCTAAGAGTATGAGGTTGTCGATCTTGTAAGACGCAGCTGGCACATCAAAACGCTTGCCTTGCCACCTGCCTCAGCCAGCCGTGCCACCTGCCAGCATGCCGGCCCACTTGAATGGTCACTGCGAGGGACACGGCTCCCTGGAGCAGGGAGCGCTCCATGGCTCACAACGGAGCCGACGAGCTGGAACAGCCTGGTCTAACATGTTCAAACCAGCAAGAAGTGTTATAAATAACTGCTGTATCTTCAGTAAGAATAGAAATCTGTCATTCTGCATCATCTTATTCACCAAATGTTTCATTCCAGTGCAGGAGCCAGGGTTGGCCAGGTTACTGTTTATCCTTCCCAATCTAACAATTTCAGAATATATCATATAGGTGAATTGTAACACAAAAGTTAAAGTGTGCAGAAGCTCTTTTTGCATGGTAGATGCCCTGACAGTTTTACACCATATAGAAACATGAGACAGTTTTCTCTGTGGCCCATATTTGGTGACTAATAGAGCCAACTGAGATAGTCACATACAGTACCAGTTCACATATTCACTATAATTCTGTGTATAAGTTGTTCTGTTAGATTTGTATTACAATTTTTAAATTCCCACACATGACTGTTGTTGGTGTTGAAAAACCCTTTTCATTAGGTAAATTAAATTTGCGATAGAAATGACTGACAGAAGACTGTGTGACAGAAAATGTTATCAATTAACTGGCATTGCAACTTCTTAATAGGGTGGGTACATCTGCAGCTCCTACACAGTATTCCAGTCATTGTTTTAGGAAAATATCTGTTGCTGAAGCCATAGCCAATCAATCTGTAACCATGACACCAACTTATTGAAAGGACAAAATCAGAACAGTTTTCTGATATTGCTGAGGACTAGGAAATTTATAGATTCAGTTGCTGACTTTTGAAGAACGTAGAGGGCAGGTTCACATAATTCAGTGAGGTGCAGAGTGGAGGTGATGGTTTTCAGCAGCTATTATTTTCAGAACCAAGTGCTGTGATTTAGATTATTTTTTTATAAGCAGCCCTGTGTTACACAGTCAATTTAATAGCAATTTAGGGAAAGTTTCATTCAAAGCAATGAAACTGGGTAGTTTGTTAAAGCACTGCAACTATCAAAATCAAAATGTTTGTTTCTGGCAATTCTTTGACCCCCTTACTTTTTAACTATTATGTGAAGATTTTTCTTTCCCATAATTCAAGAAAACTGCAATGAACCAGTTGTTAGGTTATGTGGATGTTGTTAGTGATGTGTAGTTCTTATCCTGTGGCCAGATCAAGAATTTCTTTGAGAACAATCAGAGAGCATGTTACATGGTTGACCAATTCAGATATTATGAAACATCTGATATCGCAGTCTTATATGACATGATACCAGATTTTACATATTTTTGGAATGTAGATTACATGATTTTTCCTTCGAAGCTACAATGTCCAATACTATATTTTTTTAAATTGTTCTGTTAAAATACCACTACACAATTTCAGTATTTTATTACTCTAAAATCGTGGTAATCATTTTATGTACAACACTGTTTGATCTCAAAATATTATTCTTTTATGTAAAACTACTTTCCAGAAGATATTACAATAACTCGAAATTAAGTTAAAATATTTATGAAATTTCGAGCAAATATTGGATTGTATCTGTTTGCCAATCTTGTGTTGAAGACACTGTGAGAATGTTAGTAATGAGATCCACTTATTATTTAAGATTTTAAATTAAAATTATTCTGGTGTCACTGTTTGCAAAGAATATTTTATTAATTTATGATATAAAAATGTGTTTTCATCTCCCATAAGAACCTTGTAATTTTATTTTGTTGTAACAAATTTTCTACACAGTTTATCAAAACTTCACAAATATTGATTCTAGAATCGAAGATAAAAAAAGGCAACACGCCATGAAGAAATTATCTGAATGGGATAGAAATCAGTAGATGTGACATAAATGTACAGACAAACAAATGATTACAATTTAAGAAAAACTGGATGGTTTATTCAAGAGAGAGAGATTCACAAATTGAGCAAGTTTATAACACATTGGTCCACCTCTAGCCCTTATGCAAGCAGTTATTCAGCTTGGATTTGATTGACAGATTAATTGGATGTCCTTCTGAGAGAGATAATGCCAAATTCCGTCCAACTGGTGAATTAGATTGTCAAAATCCCAAAATGGTTGGAAGGCCCTGCCCACAATGCTCCAAATCCTCTCAGTTGGGGAGGGATCCTGCAATCTTGCTGGCCAAAATAGGGATTGCCAAGAAGAAAGACAAGCAGTAGGAACTTATGCTGTGAGCAGGCAGGCATTATCTTGCTGAAACGTAAGCCCAGGGTGGTTCGCCATAAAGAGGAACAAAAAGGGGCACAGAATATCGTCACTGTATCACTGTGCTGTAAGGATGCCATGGATTACAGCCAAAGGAGTCCTGTTGTGAAAAGAAATGGCACCTCAGACCATCACTCTCAGTTGTCAGGACTGTATAGTGGGTGACAGATGGGTTGGTATCCAAGCACTGTCCATGGCATCTCCAGACGTGTCTTCAGTTTGAAATCTCACTGACTGGAATAGAATTGTCTTCAGTGATGAGTCCCACTTCAAACTGAGCCCCAATGACTAACACAGATGTGTCTGGAGATGCCTCAGGCACTGGAGGGATATGAAACTGACTGTCAACTGCCATACGGTCCGACAAAAGGGAGTGATGGTCTGGAGTACCATTTCTTTTCATAGCAATAGCCAATGTCATCATGTATTTGTTGACACCAAGAGCACCCACCAGAGTTATTTAATTTGGTTGCTTGTTAGTTAGCTATGAGTCTGCCTTGAGTGCAGAGTTGTAATATCCTGTGCCAATTTTATTCAGAAATCTAATTTTTGCGGTATGATTGTTCAAGAAACCAAAAAACACAATAAATTGTGAAAGTTAAACTTAAAAACATGGACTTGGCTACATTTTTGTTTCATCCCAGATTGTAACTGATCATCTTAAACATGTGGTTTATGGCAGTGGACGTTATTTCAACTTCATGGAGGAATGAGGGAGCATTAATTGGTCTGCAGAATGACACATCTTTCAATGGAGTAGATGAAGAAATCAAACCAAAAGAGGTTAATGGTTGCAGAATGGTTATTGTTGTACCTTTCAAAGGCCTCTTGCAATGAAATGGTAAATCTGGCAGATGTTTTCATAAAATACATTTCTTTTTGTCTCTTGTATAAGACTGGAAACATTTCTGAAAAGCTTTTTTGATGGACAGGGGAACTGCTGTATTATTATTGTCTCTCAAGTTCCTTGCCAGTATCATTAAGCAGCTGTTCCTGTCTCTTGTAGCCTTCGAGTTAGCCTTGCTCAATACACATAACCTTAACTCCATCTGCAGCAGGTGGTGCTGATTTAAAATTATTGTAATTTTCTCAAAAACTTATGATCACTGAAAATCTGTAACTAAGTTTAGCAACACCTAGCCACCAGATTCTTAGATTCTTACCTGTTGTTTACCCCAAAAATAAAAAAGGCACTGAAAGACTCTTCATACAACTAATTAAATGTTTTCACTCAAGGCTACTGAAGACACTCCATCACTCACTCTGAAAGTCAACACAAAATGCTTTATACTACTTCCAGAACCTCTCACTCTGCAGCTCACCTCTGAAATCACCGCCAGATTCTACAAGTTCCATCAGACTCCTCATCTCAAGTTCATGTTGCTTTAAGTCCAGTACAATGTTGTATTCTGACAGTGAGGTCCAAGTCTTCTCCTGTACCCATCCATCTCAAAATTCACCAGCAGTTATAACTTATTTTACAACTAAAACTGTTGATGATGCAAAAATACACATACTCATGACTTCATCCCCACTTCAACCAGTAACTCTCTCTGAAATATGGTGTTTTGTAGTGCCTAGAATTTAAAATGCTGGAATGTAAAATAATGCACCACAGTGAATGTGGACATTGAGGTTCAGCACCCATAAAGTCATTCTCATGTTAAGATCCCTTATGGCACATCCCAGGTTGGTGATGCTCTGTCTTATATATACACACCAATGACACTACAGTCATTTTAGATTAGATTAGATTTACTTTCATTCCAGTTGATCCACAGTGAGGAGGTCCTCCAGGATGTAGAACATGTCAGAAAAACAATAATACACGACAAATATTTACAACTGAAGCAAATAAGCTAATGTACCTTCCACAGGTCCCAAGTGGAATGATCGTAATTTTTTTCGATGAACACTATATGAAAGAATCATTTTACAAACACTCATTTACTAATATATTATTAATGCACTGAATTTAAATTTTTTTAAAAAAAATGTTTTTTATAAGGTAATAAACATGTAATAGAACTACTACTCTGACAAATTATTGAAAATGTTTGTTCCTGAATAATGCACACCTTTTTGTACAAGAGTAAGTGACTTTAAATCCTTGTGAAGATTATTCTTATTTCTTGTATTGATTCCATGAATTGAGCTGTTGGTTTTAAAAAGTGATGTATTTTTAATGACAAATTTCATTAAAGAATAAATATGTTGGGAAGCAGTAGTTAGTATCCCTAGTTCTTCACCCCTCTCTTTCAATTGCCAAGGAGCAATATACCCTTAACCATGAGGGAACTATATCCCCAGATTTGTGCATTAAAGGGACTGCTATTTAACAAAGAATTCACACATGTTTAACACTGTGGTCAGCTATTTGATCTACCCATGGAACACTACTCCCACTGTCTACAATGACAGCCCCAAATTCCCCAGTACTAAAATGACCCTATACAGAAACCTAGTTAAGTAAATCATTACCCAAAATCAATCTCCCCGTTAATATTATGCATTATAATTAGTATTGGTGGATATTGTCAAACAAGAACTAATCTCTATGTATGCCACATCATGCTAGGAATATTACATTTGAAATAACTGTTGAAAAGACTCCTGGTTAAAATAACTTCTTTTTTGTTCAGGGTGCAGTCTGCTGACAACTTCACTGGTGTCTTGTTCTAGTGTCATAAACAGAAATTCAAGACTGGAGACAAACTGTCAAAGTAACACCCATTCCACAAATATGTATTTGTTCATTTATTCACCCATCATGTGCTGTAGATCCCATCATGGGAAAGAAACTTGAGGGGTGCAGGAAAAAGATACACTTTTAATTTACTTTTGAATTTCTACATATACAAATTTCTCCATGAACCACTGTACTGAGTGCAATGGAGAACAGATAGTGTACCAGTATCATATTACCCCTTTTCCTACTCCATTGCAGATGGTACATGATGGACAGAAAGGATTTGATTCTGCAGTGAATGATACTGGCTTTCTCTCTAATTTTAATGTTGCATACCCAATGCAGGATGTATGTTGAAAGAACCAGTCTGTATATAAACTTGTTTTTACTTATTTTGAATCATGGGCTCTCAGGATTTTATTAGTAAGGCTCTCTGCACTGCAAAATTTCTTTCTTTTAGCATCTCCCACTGTAGGTTGTTGAACATTGCACTGACATTATCACAATGACTAAGCAAACCTGGAAAGAATCATGCATATCTTCTACAAATATTTTCTTTCTCTTCTGTTCATCAAATTTTGTGAGGGTACCAGAATGATGAACAGTACTCAAGATTTTGTTGAACAAATGTTTATAAGCAAGCTCTTTGGTATGTTACAAGTTTCCTCACCTAGTGTCAAGACTTCGGTAGCTTTGAAGTTGGTCAATGACAGAAGTCTTCCTTGTGCTGAAAGGATCTGACATATATATGTCAAAATAGGTACATTACACTGCAGTAATTAATTTTCCATTTCTTCATGGTGTATTTATAATCCATTATCCTTGTGTGATGATCGATCACCTTTGACACAAGTGGGGGCATATGAACCAGGAGAACAGTTACATTCATGGGCATTATATCACAAACTTGGGGACAAGGATGGAATCAAAGTTTGTTATAGCAAGATCAAACATGATGTATAGAACATAGTACTTTATAGAGCAACACGTAAGATACACGTAAGATTGACTGGACAAAAGTAATGCAGTGTAAAGAATACGACGAACACTCATTTGCGATCACTTAAATAATGTTGTTTCTTTGGTGGCTCAGCAGAGCATGCCAGGGGGCCGACTTAGGTGGCCTCTATAAGTGGACCTGTGGACTGTATGGATGTGCACTCTCTCAAATTGGGCATGTAATGAGTGAAGGTACATCAAATGGTTTACTCAGAGTTGACATATGCCAATCTACAATGTTAGGACATGTAATTATGAAGGTAATTGAGCTGAAATAAGCTTATAGATTAAAATATAATATAAAGCAGTATATTTTCTACCAATTTTCTGCATAATGTCCTACTGTGACATAATATATGCTGAAGGTCCCACAATAAAGATACATTTTTTCGTCTTTTTACACACATTTCCTGTTCTTTAGTGTTCAACCCTGATGCTGATTTGCAGCAGTGTATTATTCCACCCTCCTGTCTGCCGTCCTCTTCATTTCCACGTATGTAACACATCCAACATGATTCATGATCTGCCACATTTATGATACACTTCACCATCCCTGGTGATTCCTTGCATCAGTAGCTCCTTCTGCTATTATTCCAATGATGTGATTGTGTCTTAAAATGTTTCCCATGTTTTTGTCTCTTCTTGTTTGTATGTGCCTCCAAGAACTCTAGTTTCCTGTTCTCGTCTCAGGAACTCTTCATTGGTAACTCTGTTTCTCCAATTGATCATCATTATCCTTCTGTAGCACCAAATCTCCAGGGCTTCTAGCCATCTTCTCTCTTGTTTTCCTATTGCCCAACTTTCATACCCATATAGGGTCACACATTTGGCCTGCTGTATTTTGTTCATAACTTGTTTCCACCTTCTACCGTCCGCTATGATCCTGTTTCACAAACAGGTAAATTTCTCTTTCCTCATCTGTTTCTTTCCAGCTTCTGTCAGCCCTTGTAATCTTGCTTCACAAATAGCTAAATTCCTCTGTCACTTCCAACTCTTCTCTTCCAATTCTTGTCCCTAGAGGTTCATATTCTTCTTTCATATTCTTCTTTATTACTGCATACAATCACTTTAGTTTTTCTCTTGTTTGTTCTCATGCTATACTGATTACAAAAAATCCTTTCCATTGTGCTAAGGACTTTCTCTAGATCTTCTTTCATCTCTGTGGCCACAGAAATATCATTTGCATAGTTCAGCATGTCTACCTTCTGCTCATTAATTTTGATCTCCACCACACTTTTTTACAACCTTTATCTATAGCTTTTGCTTTACAGCTTCTGGATGTTACATGATTTGACCAGAAGGCCAAATGGAGACCCTCAAAGATACCTTTAAAACTCTATCAGGTGCTGATAACACTGTCTCACACGAGAATGTGGCACCTCCATGTCCCTCACAGTGATAATTCAATATCTGATACTGTTCATGCCACCTGTGTACACTACCAGGTCTGATAACAATGCTAGACATGAACAACACTTTTGCACTATTGTTCCTGTTATATCTTCCATGGAGAATTGTAGCTCTTATTACTCATACACCCCTAGCTTTGTTTTTTCCCTCCAGGTGCCAGTCATTCACAATTCCCTCTGCATGTCATAGTAAGTTATTAATTATGAAACAGACTCTCCTACAACTATGGCATTATCTCTCATGTCATTTATATAAACTGCTAAAAAAATAACAAACAATCCTGTTGTCAGAACATCCACAACTGAGTATTATAGCAGAGGTTGAAAATACCACTTCGGATGTAAATTACTTTATAGCACAGCTACGACACCTGAGGATGGGCTTATAACAGTCCAAAACCAGTAGTGTGGAAATAAAGTAATTTACAACTGAAGTGGTATTTTCAACCTCTGCTAAGAAAATTTTAGCACAACCTTCATAACTCACATAGTTCTTGTTTTCTTTATCAGAAATCTGTTTCTCAAAACTCTTTTGAACACACAAAATCACTAAATAATGGAGGTGAAAGTACAACAGCATTCTCGTTGTAGTTCAGTGGTACATGCTGTGTCTGTGTCAAGAATGGGACAATGCAGCTCGTGTACACTGTTCTGTCTGTCATCACCAGCAAACATTCACAGACTGCTGCTCACCCTCTCCATCAGATCACTTATGAATATAAAGAGTGGTCCTATCACACTACACTGGGGCATACCTGACAATGCCTTTGTCTCTGGTCAATACTCATTGTTGAGAACAATGTACTGGAAGTGCATAAAAGTATTATAATCTTTAATCACTAATAAATTGCGTGGATTTACAAAAGTAGAAACAATAGCGGGTTACATGCTACTAACTCCGTATCTGTCATTTGACTGCCATGCCGTGACATGCGGCCAGCGCCGTTCATAGCCAGGTGGCGATCCCGTGCTTGGCTGAGCTGCGGAGCGCCTCTATCTCCGTGCTAGCGTACTGACGTAGCAGCACTTTTAAATCTCGTGGCACTGTCACAACACTTTTCCCTCCTTTGAAAAAAAAAACACTCACTGCCTTGGAGACACGGACAGTGTGGAGACATCCATGGCCTCTTGGGTGGCCCCCGAGAAGATCCCGCGGAGAAACACGAGAGTATGGTCGAAAATGTCCAGGACGGAAGCTTGCGCGTGGAACGTGCCTCCTGGACGAGATGATGGGTGAAAACTCCGGAGCAGCATCCATAGGTGTTGTGGACCTGGGGGTGTGCTCCAGCGAGATGGGTCCCGGAGAAGGTGGCGTCGCGACTGGGGCCGGTTCCGGCGTACTCGGAAGTGGGAGCGACGTCTGCGGCAGCAACATGCACGGAAGATCAGCAGCAGTGACAGGACTGGCTTCTCGGGCTGGTGGAGGCGAAAGAAGGGGCGGTGGCACCGGCGTGGCCACCACTTGTGGGTGCATCTGGTCATAATGGCGAACAACCATGCCGTCGTCCGTACGTGTTTCACAAAGCCGGCGGCCGCGAAGAGCCTGGACCACCCCTGGAATCCAGTTAGGGCGAGATCCATACCCTCGTGCCCACACGTCGGTGCCCACCGAGTATTTTCCCGCACGAGGGGACACAGTACAAGGCCTGACAGGGTGAAGCAGGTGCAGTAGAGTGCGCAGTTGGCGGCCATGCAAGAGTTCAGCAGGGCTGCAATCACCCAGAGGCGTGAAGCGATAAGAACTCAAATTGCAACAGATCGTCATCTGTGGAAAAATCACTAAGGAATTTTTTCATCTGGCTTTTGAAAGTGCGGACAAGGCGCTCGACCTCCCCATTCGATTGTGGATGGAAGGGCGGTGCTGTAACATGATGAATCCCTTGTCCAGTACAAAAATCACGGAAGGCCTGCAAAGAGAACTGAGGGCCATTGTCCATGACAATCGTGGATGGAAGACCTTCTAGCGCAAAGATTTTGGACAAAGCCAGCGTCGTCGCCACAGTGGTGGGCAACGGACATCAAACAACAAACGGAAACTTCGAGAAGGCGTCAATCAACAGTAGCCAATAAGTGCGGAGGAAGGGGCGGGCAAAGTCAGCGTGCACCCGTTCCCACGGCTGCGCCGCATCAGGCCACGGAGAGGGCATTGTACAGGGTGCATCCAGTTGTTGAGCACACTGACCACATGCAGCGGCCATGTGGGCGATGTCTGAATCAATACCGGGCCAATAAACGTGCCTGCGGGCCAGGGACTTAGTCCAAGAACTCCCCCTATGGCCTTCATGCAATAGTTTGAGAACATATTTGCGAAGAGAGGCTGGCACCATGACCCATGGAGATGCGCCATCTATGGCCAGAAGAACAACACCCTCACAAACAGACAGACGAAAGTGCAAGGCATGGTAGTTGTGAAGGGGATCCGATGCCCAGCCCTTGGTCCTGTCCGGCCAACCCCGTTGAACAAAACCGATCACCTGATGCAGGACCGGGTCCCGCGCAGTAGCCGACACGACCTGCGAAACTGTAAGTGGAAAACCCTCGACCGCACGACGTTCTTCCTCATCAATGTGGAAGCAGAATAGTTCATCTCGATCGAAAACCGGGTCTGGGCCCATCGGCAAACGCGACAACACGTCAGCATTGGCGTGCTGGGCCGTGGGGCGATAGTGGATCTCATAGTGAAAACGAGACAAGTATAAGGCCCAACGTTGCAGGCGGTGCGCTGCCTTATCCGGAAGCGACGCCGAGGGGCTGAACAAAGAGACCAGCGGCTTGTGGTCGGTGATGGGGTGAAACTTAGAACCATACAAAAAAACGCTGAACTTTTTTAGAGCATAAATGATAGCGAGCGCCTCCTTTTCGATTTGAGAGTAACGCCGTTGGGCATCGTTGGGGTCTTGGAAGCGTAGGCGATGGGTCGTTCCGACCCATCCTCATACTGATGGGCGAGAACAGCCCCTAGGCTATACTGTGACGCGTCAGTCGCCAGAACCAAGTGCTGACCCGGACGGAATGTGGCAAGACAAGGCGCCGACTGCAAATGAGCCTTCAGGCAGACAAAAGCCTGCTCACACTCGTCGGACCAACAGAAAGGAACATTTTTGCGTAACAGCTGATGCAGAGGATGAGCCACCGCCACCGCAGATCGAATGAATTTGTGTTAATAAGCAATCTTGCCTAGAAACGCCTCAAGTTCTTTGACCGTAGACGGCCGGGGTAGAGCGGTAATGGCCGCAACGTGCTGTCGTAGAGGACGTATACCCTCACGGGACAAGTGGAAACCAAGATACACAATGGAGGGTTGGAAGAACTGAGACTTGTCCAGATTGCACTTCAACCCAGCCGAATGCAGAACCCGAAACAGTGAACGCAAATTGCGAAGGTGCTCCTCAGTGAAGGCCCCCGTGACAACAATGTCATCCAGATAGTTTATGCAGCCGGGAACGGAAGCCGTGAGCTGTTCCAAAAACCGCTGAAAAATGGCCGGCGCGCTAGCGACGCCAAATGGTAACCGCTGGTACTGATACAACCCACAAGGAGTGTTGATGACGAGAAATTCCTTGGAAGACGCATCCAACAGCAACTGATGGTACGCCTCCGATAAGTCAAGTTTGGAAAAGAACTGGCCCCCAGCGAGCTTGGTAAATAACTCCTCAGGACGGGGAAGAGGATAAGTGTCAATGAGGCTCTGAGCATTGACAGTGGCTTTAAAATCACCACACAATCGCAGACTCCTGTTTGGTTTAGAAACCACCACGATTGGCGATGCCCATTCGCTGGAGGTAACAGGAAGGAGAATCCCCAAAGCTGTTAACCTGTCTATCTCAGCTTTGACAGGTGCACGCAACGCCATCGGAATAGGGCGTGCCCGGAAAAACTTAGGGCGAGCTGTTGGTTTAAGAGTAATGTGGGCTTCAAAATCCTTGGCACGACCCAGACCAGCAGAGAACACGGACGAGAATTCAGAACAATCCATCCAGCTGTTGATACGGAATATCCTCAGATATAAGGTGCACATCATCATCAATGGAGAACCCAAATAACTGGAAAGCATCATAACCGAACAGGTTTTCAGTGCCCGCATGATCCACCACATAAAATGTGAGGGGCCTAACAACAGACTTGTAGGCAGTGGAAGCATCAAACTGGCCAACGATAGGAATTTTCTGCTTATTATAAGTTCATAGATTTTGTAGTGTTGGCAGAAGTGCCAACACCGTGTTGTTAGAGGAGGCCGAAATGCACGCTATAAGCTCACGCAGGATGGCGTGAGGTCTGGAACAGTTAAAGGAGATGAGAACTTATAAAATGGACGCAGTTGCTGTAATACTTAACTTTAATCCACAATTGTAGAACATCTCTCGTTACGGTACATGCTTCATAATATTAATTATCAATTGAATACGGCGCCTTGCTAGGTCGTAGCAAATGTAGCTGAAGGCTATGCTAACTATCGTCTCGGCAAATGAGAGCGTATTTATCAGTGAATCATTGCTATGAACGTCGGCTGTATAACTGGGGCGAGTGCCAGTACGTCTCTCTAGACCTGCCGTGTGGTGGCGCTCGGTCTGCTATCACCGACAGTGGCGACACGCGGGTGCGGCATATACTAATGGACCGCGGCCGATTTAAAGGCTACCACCTAGCAAGTGTGGTGTCTGGCGGTGACACCACAGATTTCGCGTAACTGGAGACAAGGGAGGGGAGCCCAACTCCAAATACGTGCGAGAATTAATGAGAGTTACTGCAGAGCCAGTGTCCACTTGCATGCGAATGTCTTTATCCAGAACACGAACAGTAACAAACAACTTATTTGTTTGAGAAAGCACACAGTTAACATCCATGTCCGATGCCTCGTCCTCGTCGACAGGAACTTTAGGGGACTGACACACAGAAGCAATGTGGCCTTTTTTCCTACATGAATTACACGTGGCCCAACGTTTTGGACATGCAGCCCTGTCATGCTGTACGAAACAACGTGGACAAGAAGGAAGTGTGGAACGAACCTGCTTCTGTGGTTGCTGTTTCCGCTGCGAGCGTGGCGGCCCAACGCGACGTTGTTGATGTGAGTGAACCACCACCACATCGTCGTTCCCCTGTGAAACAGGCAAATTGTCCGCGTCGAAAGTGGTCTGTACGGCGCCTACGTCACACCACGCGTCTATTTGCACACCAGCAGCATGAGACACTTCAAAAGATTGAGCGATGCTGAGAACTTCCAACAACGACGGGTTTGGCAGTTGTAAGGCACGTTGCTGAACTTCTTTATCAGGAGCAAGCCGTAGAATAGCGTCCTGAACCATTGAATCAGCATAAGACTCATGATGAGTGTCCGTGACAAACTGACATTTCCTACTCAGACCGTGTAGTTCCGCCGCCCAAGCCCGGTAAGATTGATGGGGCTGTTTACGACACCGGTAGAACGCCACGAGGGCGGCCACGATGTGGGTGTTTTTTTGGTAATAGTTAGACAATAAGTCACACATTTCCTGGAAGGACAGAGAGGCAGGTTCCTGCAGAGGGGCTAACTGAGATAGCAGCTGGTAGATCTGTGGGGAAATCCAAGATAGAAATAACGACTTACACATAGGAGCATTGACAATGCCGAAAGCCAAGAAGTGTTGCCGCAAACGCTTCTCATAATCCTCCCAGTCTTCAGCGGCCTCGTTGTAAGGAGGGAACGGAGGTGGAGAAGAGGAAGACAGATGATGAGTAAGCGACGTCGACAACGCCTGAATAGCAGCCGTCAGCTGTGTTTGTTGTTCAATGAGCACTTGCAGAAGCTCTTCCATGTCGGCCCCGGCACGAACACACAATCCCACAACGCAGGAAAAAAAACATCCGACCTCGTCGCCAAAAAGTGTTATAACCTTTAATCATTAACAAATTGCGTGGATTTACAAAAGTAGAAACAATAGCGGGTTACATGCTACTAACTCCGTATCTGTCATTCGACTGCCGTGCCGTGACATGCGGCTGGCACCGTTCATAGCCAGGTGGCGCTCCCGCACTCGGCTGAGCTGCGGAGCGCCTCTATCGCCATGTTCACATACTGACGTAGCGGCACTTTTAAATCTCGTGGCACTGTCACAACAGTAATAATGCTGAATGACCAGTAAAGAATCTGAATCTGGGTTCTATTACTTAAGAGTCTTTGAGCCACTAACATATCTGATAAACTATTCTGTATGCTCACATCTTCATTAACCGTTTGCAGTGGAGCACCATGTCAAATGCTTTCCAAAAATCTAGGAGTATGGAAACTGTATGTTGCCTTCACCCATGGTTTGCAGAATATAATGTGAGAAAACAGCAAGCTGAGTTTAACATCAGTGACCATTTCTAAATCAGTGCTGATTTGTGGACAGAAACTTTTTCTCAAGGAAATTTATTATATTCAAACTGAGAATATGTTCAAGAATTCTGCAGAAAACCAGTGTTCAGAATACTGGTCTGCATTTTGGATGTCAATTCTTTTACCCTTCTTATATACAGGAGCTACCTGCACTTTTTTCTAGTTGCTTTGGAGTTTGCGCTGGGTGAGTTATTCATGATAAATGCAAGCTAAGTACAGGGCCAGTGCCATAGATTACTCTCTATAAAATTTAATTCTGATTCCATCCATACCCAGTAAAGTGTTTTCAGTTATTTCCATTTCTTCTCTATGCCAGGGATACCTGTTACTGTGTCCTCCACATGGGACTCTGTATGACAGTCAAATGTTGGTAGATTTGTATGATCCTCCAGCATGAATGATTTCTTAAATGTAAGATTTAAAACTTAGGTTTTCCTTTTGCTGTCTTCTGTTACCACGCCAGATAGGACAACAAGTTACTGGATAGGGGCCTTCAACCCACTCAACAATTTTACACTGGACCAGAATTTTCTCACATTCTCAGCAATAGCTTTTACTAAGGTATGATAGTGACAGTTGTAGGCTTTGTGCATTTATCTTTTTACAGAGGAATGAATTTCTATTAACTTTTGGCTGTTATCATTTGCACATTCTTTTTTGTACAGAGAGTGCAACAGTCTCTGCTCCCCCAGCATTTTCTGAGTTTTGTTATTAAGCCATGGTGTGTCTTTTCCATCCTCAATCCAGAGTGCAATTTATAATCTGTTTAAATTGTTACCATAATTCCTCTATATCTACTGTACTGGAATTAAATGACTTACTGTCTAACTGGGATGTTAGCAACTGCTTATCAGATCTTTTCTAGTAACATACTCTCATAGTTTTCTTGATGAATTTATTAATTTTAGTAACCATAGTTGCCATAATGACACCTTAAACACTAATCCCTGTCTCTATATTGACACTATCAATAAGATCAGGACTGTTTGTAGCTAAAAAGCCTAAAAGTTTTCCATTGCACATGGGCTGTCAAACTAGCTGCTCAAGACAGTTTTCAAAAACCATGTTCAAAAGTATTTCACAAGACTGGCAGTCTATATCACCTGCAGTGAATCCATAGAAGTCCCAGTCAATACCCAGTAGGTTCAAGTCACCACCAAATAACATTGCATGATCTAGGTATTTCTGTGTGACTATCATGGTGGAATCAGGTGGCTGATAAAACATCCAATAATTAACTTGAGTTCGTTTCAGACAGCTCTCAGTTCCAAGAACAATTTGAATGTGACAACTTTCATGGAGGTCAGTAAATTCAGGACTTCATCACAAAATACTTAAAAAATTTAGTGTTAAAATTTTGACAGTGAAACTGTCTTTACTTTGAATTTGGTCTGATTTCACTCTGTTTATAGCAACTGGCAAGCATTCATCTGATGCCCTCAGACCACTCCCTAGCATAAAAAAACTATATGCATTCAACAAGTACTCTACTACCTCAGCAGTACTTCCTTTGTGAAGCATACCCCTGACCTGTCAAGAGGAATCCTACAATACCCCACCTGATAATTCAGGTCCAGAAATCTGCAGCCCAGATAATCAAAAAATCACCAGAGTCTTTGGTTGGAGAGTTCCTCAACTCAGCTCCACACAAAAAGGACCCCAATCAATCCTGAGAATGGTGCTGCAAACTGTGAAATCTGCTTGCATCCCCCCAGAAAGGTCAGCAGTCTTCACTACCTCTGCCATCCACCAGTACTAACCGAAGATGACCTCAGAACTGAATTGAGATATGTCATGCATGCCAACATGAGCCACAACTTGCAGATAACTGCACCCTGCATGATCGATAGCCACAGCCAGGGTGCTGCCATCTGCAAGTTGTGGTTCACGTTTGCACATATGACATCTGTCACTTGTGTTCTAAGGCCATTCTTGGTTAATACAGGCAGCTGACAGAGGCAGCGAAGGCTGCTGGCCTTGCTTGCAATGTGCAAACAAATCTCACAATGCTCAATAGTAACAGGCAGGGCCTCCTCCACATATTGGATGAGGCCCCCCACCATATGTATCAAGTGCTTATTGGATTTATTTCTGACCCTGAATGCTATTTCCCTGTGGGACTCTGTAACATACCTAACATTAGGGCTCCTGATAACTAACAAATCTGTCCCTCCTGTGTGACTCCTTGGAACCTGCTAAGTAACCACCCACCTGTCCATTCACATGGTGAATGCGTGAGGCCAGCTAGCCAACCTCCATATAGACTGTACGTCTCAAGGTACCAAAATTCTTTACCATCTGCCTCTCACCCTGTGGTGATGGTGGATCCCACGTACTGGGTTCACTGCAAGGTGTCTCAGAAGCAGAGGCCATGGGTGAAAACAGCAACACCTGATATTTCCCATATGATGCACCAGATTCTCCACCACTGCTACTTCCTGAGGCAGCGGCCTGAAGAGAGCTAGCCATGGCCAACAGTATTTTCATCTGTTCGTGAACTGTGGCCAGGTCCTCCTGTATCCGCACACAACATGCACACAGTCTGTCCATACTAGTACTACTAACTTAAGAATAAGCTATAAAAGGACACAGAGCAAGCTAAACATGTAAGTTGAACTGTGTAGCTGGCTGTTCAAAAGAAATGACAACTGCATCACAGAATATCCAAATCTTCATTTTACAGTTATTAAAACGCAAGATTACACCTCTTAAATGCAAAAACGTGATAGAAATTTAAGAATACAACTTAAAAAAATAAAATAAAAGAAAAGTTAAATAAGTAACTTGCTGCTCTACTGGTGTGTTACAAGTGGCAGCTGGACCCTGATTAGGGTGAGACAAATTGTCAGTGGCATTTCAAACCAAACAAATGACAACTGCACTAAAGACTATTAGCTCTACACTTTACTGTTATTAAAATGTGAGATTACACCTCTTCAATACAAAACACACAAGGACTTTAAGAATTAAACTAAGAAAAAACACTGAGAAACTATGGAACCACAAAGTTTTGATAACTGGTGTACGTGTACAAATAGTGTGCAGAAACAACTGGGGTTTTCAATAGACTAACATCCTTTCTTTGTGCTAAAGGAGGGAATCGTTTTCCTGGGCAGTTTCAGTGGTCCCACTGGTAGCAAAAGTGCAAATAAAATTGTTGGACCTTTTTGGGGGAGACACAGTGAATGGTGATGAAGTAAGATTAATAAAGGTAACAATAATGTGGGACTGTGGGCCTGCCTTGATGCATACAAAAAAGTCTTAACATAAAGGTGGACCTACAATCCAATACTGTGTTGCACAGGTGTGGGCCAACAAAAGAAGAGTTCAAGTTAGAATGATTATTAACAGAGGTATGAACAGTTTGGCTCAGAAATCTTAAACAATTTTCTTTCTTCTCACAGAAAAAGGTACACAGATAATCTTGGGTTTATATGAATGCATGGTGTCTGTTCGTTTGGACATGTCTGAGGAAACAGACAGCACATGGAATTTGCAGCTGTGATACATATTATGTAAGTTAAAGGTGGATTGTCTCAGCGCACCTCCTGGCCAACTAGCACTCCCTCCCAACTCACCTATCTGCAGTCCCCCTCCATTTCCTGCATGCTCACTACTTTGAGATTCCTGCTGCACGTTGAACATACTTGTGCATCTGCAATGAAGGTGGTGAATTCATTGCCGATCAAGGTGTATCAGTTATGTAAATTCACAGCATCTGTTCTTTTGGCTGGGATGCATGCTGAAATGGTTTGCACAATTGCAATAAACACTGTGTGTGGATGGTGCATTGGTTAATGCAACTGCCTAGTAAGCAAGAGATCCTGGGTTTGAATCCCAGTCTGGACACAATTTCACTTATTGCCACTGATTCTGCATAAAGTCCCAATGAAGCTGACATCATGCTCCCACCTCTCCACCTTTATTATCTTGGACTTAGCTGACAAGAAACTCATGGCCAGTAACTGAGTATGTCAGATGGATGGTTGTTAGAATGCAAAGAGGAGCATCCTGTGGATCAGATCACTCTTTAATGAAAGGTGAAGTACATATTATCTTTTTCACTACATAAGCAACAGAAGAAGAAATGCAGCATAAGAGTTCAGTACATAAAAAAGGACAAAAAGAGAGCACAGTAGTTGTAGGGGACTACGCATTCTGTACAGAAGATAGGACAAAGAATGAGTTACTGTGAACAGTTTAGTGGTAGGATTATTCTCATCAGAATCAACAGCAAATTGACACCAACAATAATTGTTCAGACAGACATAGCATTGTGGAAACAAAGTGTACCACCACCTAACTTAGAGCTACAGCCAATATTTCCTTGCTAAGTTTTGAATTTAGTGGAACATTATTGATTTGCCTCAACTGTTGACAAAATTAATCTGACTTCTAATTAGACAGCTGAATAACCTTGACCAAACTAGTGCTGAAATCTGATGGCTGAGTTACCAAATAGTAGAGATGAACAAAGATTACCCCAGGAAAATGAAATGGCTTACATGTCATGACTTATGCCATCTAGTGGGCCAACCATAGTGCCATCTGGTTTCCCCCTTCAAGCTGGATGAGTTTCGTTATTTGTAGGTTTTTTGTTTGATGCTTATTTTGTGAGATATTTGGCCCAGTCACTATCAATGGACCACCCTGTATATTTTGACACTAATGACAGAGGAATCACAAACATTTTACAAAATGATAACAGTGTAAACGCCACAAGTGTCATCAAACTGGGAGCTCCTATGTGTGAAGTCATTAAGAACTGCTCCAATAAAGAATGGTGCATGGTAGTAATAGCAGGTGTTAACAATGTGTACAAAAATGAACTCAAAGAAGCCACTAGATGCTTGATGAAAACACTGAGATCACAGGACAAGCAAACAATGATTGCTGTGGGAATTCCACACAGGCACGACCTTCCAGATTTCTCCTGTGTGAACAGAGAGATCCAGAAAGCCAAGAGATTGTATTGCAAAATCTGCCAAGCCTTTCAGAACGCATTATTCCTCCCTACAGGGGACATGGGCCGTGAATTCTTTACCAGACATGGCATGCACTTCAATAGGAGGGGAAAATCATTTCTCAATAAAAAAAATTGTGGAAATTTTGAGAAGTGCTCGTTGCACACCTGATTTAACAACCATTCCTCTACCTCAGACAGTACTAACAGTCTCACAGAACGCTAATCATAGTCAGTCAAAGTGCAGTGAAGTGTCTCAAACCACAGGAACAGCATCAGAAGATTGCTTCCACACTGACAGTAGGCCTACACAATCAATGTCAACACCAGATACCTCTCAAGGAAGATACCCAAGAAAAAGTTATGCTAGCATTGTGAATACAGGTGCAGAAGTCCAAGCTTCTGCTATAAATACAGAAGAAACAACACCAGCAGCAGTGTCCACTGAGCAGTGCAGAAGGGAAAGAGTACTGCCTTCCCACCTGAATGATTTTTTAGTAGAAAACAGAGCAAAGAAGAACAACACAAGATAAACAGGGTCAGGACTTTATTTGAGATGAGTGGTTCACCAGAAATGACTAAAAGCAGTAGCTGCAGTAAGCAAATTAAATCCAACCTTCTGCCATTTCATATAATGTATCATAACATTCAGTCTCTGAATAACAAATTGCAAGAACTAGAAATAATGCTGTGTTCTGACATAAATGTTGATGTTATCTGCATAACAGAACATTGACTAGAAGAACCACAAATAGAAACACTAAAGATCCTTGGTTTTTCTCTAGTCAGTTCATTTTGCAGGTCTTATTATAAACATGGAGGGATAGCTATCTTTGCAAAGCAGAATTTAAGGAATAAAGCAATCCAACCATATCCTGAACTGAATAAAGAAAAAGTGTTTGAAATGGTGGGTATTGAACTTACTGACATTCAACTAGTTATTATAACTATATACAGATCCCCTGATGCTGACATAGAAGAATTCCTGTGTAAATTTGAAATGTTAAATATTGTAGAACCAAAGAAAAAGAAAATCATTTGTGGAAACTTCAACAGAGACTTTTTGAAACCCTCAAACTACAAAGATGAATTACTATATATGACAAAGAGTTTCAACTTAATCCCCACACACAGCCAGCCGCGGTGGTCTAGCGGTTCTAGGCGCTCAGTCCGGAATCGCGGGACTGCTACGGTTGCAGGTTCGAATCCTGCCTCGGGCATGGATGTGTGTGATGTCCTTAGGTTAATTAGGTTTAAGTAGTTCTAAGTTCTAGGGGACTGCTGACCATAGATGTTAAGTCTCATAGTGCTCAGAGCCATTTGAACCATTTTTTTAATCCCCACAGTAAATACACCAACAAGAATCACTAGGCATAGTAAAACTGCACCAGACCAAATTTTTATTCAAGAAACCTTTTCTCCGTACAGTAATGAAGCAGTTAAGATGGGATACAGTGATCATGAGGCTGTGTTGTTCTCACTGGAATTATGTTCAGAGAAAATATCTCCCATTAAAATAACTGAGTGCAGGGATTTCAGTGATTGCAATATAGCAAACTTTTGTAACATATTAAGCCGAGAAACATGGGATGAAGTGCTCACTGAAACAGATGTAAATAGAATGTTTGATAACTTTCATGGATCCTATAAGTACTATTTTGACACAGTATTCCCACTAAAGCAATGTAAATTAAAACCAACCAGAAACAAAAGTTGGATTACTAAGGGCATAAAAATCTCCAGTGCAAGGAAAAGATTTCTACATTAATATAAGAAACAAAATAATATATCATTAGAAAGGCAAAATTATATCAAAGGATACAGTAAGATCTACCACAAAGTTATTAAAGAGGCAAAGAAAAGAGGAAATGTTGAATATATCTGCAAATCAAAAAACAAAACACGGGCCGCATAGAACATCATCAAGGTTGAAACACACACAAAGCCAGTGGCAAAAAATATTAACTTAAAGCTGGAAAACAAACAAGTATCTGATGCTACATCTGTAGCTAACATCTTCAATGAGTACTTTGGCAAAGCTGCAAATGATTTTATCCAAAGCAACTTTCAGAATACTAATATGCACTACATTGAGAACTGTAAACTTCCCATGGGGTGTATGTTTCCCAAGCAGGTCACACAGAGTGAGCTCATACTGGCAATCAGCTCATTAAAGAAACTTTCATGTGGTTTTGATGAGATTCCAAACACACATTAAAATATATGAAACTTCCGGCTTTTCACCTCACTGAATTTTTTAAAGATTACATTGTAGTTAATACCAGCCACTATTTCTGGTTCAGCTGATAGTAGTGACAATGCAGATAGTCTTTCTTGGCACACTGTGCTTCTTAAGTATGTCTTAATCAATTTTAACTTTGAAAAACTTCTCTCAGCAGAAGCTGTACTGACCTAAACTGTGAGCATTTTTCTGATTGTTATGTACACATACGGATATACTTCTTCCAAATTATTTTCTAATATGTACTGAATAAGTTGTTTTTCAGTTTTGATTGAGTCCTGTAGGTTGGACTTTAAAAGTTGCAGTTCCGTATAAAGTTTGAAAGGCTGTATGTTGCTATTTTTGCCTTCTCGAAGTATTGTACCTAAATCATTACAAAGTTTGCAAAGGTCATCCCATTATAACAGTTTCAAATAATACATATCATAAATAAAACCACATCATTCAAAATATTAGTTGAGCACTTTGAATTGACATTCAGTGTGAACTATTACAGTGTTTATCATTGTGTTAAAAAAAGCTAGCTCTGTACTGCATTTCAGCAGATTGTACAGGTTCATCAATTTTTTCATAACCAAACATTCATTTTTTCTGAGTTTTTTTTTTTTTTCAAACTGAGACTCAATTTCATAATTACTCTTTTCTACAAACACTCAAGCATGTGCAATGTTAGTTTCAAATCCTGTGTTACAAAATTCTTGAATCCAGTCACAAAATTAACATAAAGTATCAACAGCAACTTTCAAGTTCACTTGAACCAATTGCCATAGTTAACTTTTATTGTTGACATGTAGTAAAATATCATACCACATGTGTATTGCAACAAGAAACTCAAAAGTTAACATTTCCTTCAAAACTGCTTCACAGTTGCTAAGAGTTTCAGAAACATCAGTTCTACTTTTCAGATCACTCACATGATATCATCAAATCGCAAAACTATCGCTTTTATAGCTGTGATTCTACTTTCCCATCATGTTTCAGACACAGGCTTCAATGTCAATTTCAATTTAGTTTTTATAGGATCAACATTTGCTTGATTTTGTAAAAAGCATATAAACTTCATTGATAAAGCTGAAAAACATTTTAGCTGTTGTAGAAGTGTTAGCGGCATCTAGCAAAAGGAAATCCCAACAATGGCATCTGCACCATGTGAACAAAGTTCATGGATTAATACTGAGTACTCTTGTTCTAACACCTTTATTAATGCCAACCATACTGACATCATTGTCATATCCCTGTCGTCAACAGTTCTGGATGTCTAGGCCATTATTTTCCTGCTCCTTTAAATGGCATTTGTTAAATACACACCTGTTGTTTCTGTGACAGCTGAGGAATTACAAAATCTTAATATTATTGACATTTATTGCACATGGCTCGAATCCCTGGTACAATCGAACATGAAGGCATAATATTTTGCTTGTTTATAATTTCATTGATAACATATTTGAGCATTAATGTAATTAATTCATTTTGTATGTTGTGGTTCAGATAACACCGACAAAGTTGCTTTTTGCCAATATGTTGCAAGTGCTCTTTTAGTGTTGGGTAACATTTTAAATACGTCTATGAATTTTCCACTGTTTCCACTACCATTCAGGTTAAGGGATTCTCGATGCCCTCTAAACACCAGATAATGTGAAGCTAAGTATTTTATAATATCAATCAATCTTTCAAACAAGTTGTACCAATACGTTTGTGAGTCCCTAATCAGTCTCTCGTTTTCCTTATCTATTGTTTTTCCATATTTGATTCCTTTACAGAATTCTGTCTGCCTAATCATGCACTCCATGTGTCCTTGACTTTTTTCATGCCTTTGAAATACCCTACTCAGGTCTTTCCCGTCACAACATCCTTCTATCCTTCTTTTACCATCTGTGTCTGCAAATATGAAAAAGTCAACATGGAAAGCAATAAACTTTGTCTTGAGATATGGAGTAAGCTAAACATTTGCAATGTTGCTTTTTGCAATTACTTGATTATCTAGTAAAATGAAATATAGTAAAACGTCTTATTTGCATCTTTGGGGTAACTTTCATCAGGTTTCTCTAGGTATTGTTGGGGACCATTTTGAATTAAATCATGACACTGTGAATCTGTTACTGGAAATACCCACTTTCCCAGATCTAGTTCTATAAACGGCTCTCTTACATGAACTGTTTGCTCTTGATTGTCACTTTTGAAGTCTTTATTCAGCTCACAATCTTGGATCACAGCAGTTTCACACAATTCTGATGCTGTATCAGAAAGGGTAATAGATTCATTTGACCCTGCAGCTGGTTCTGTTTCAGAAATTAAAGTCACTTGGATAAGAGCTTCATCGAAGGCATCTGAAGCAGCTACAACTGAAGTTTTCTTAAGAAATTTTGTCATACTCCTCATAGCTAGGTTGGATATAATCATCTCAGCCTTTCTTTTTCTTTTTGATGTGCCGGATTCTCATTCCCTCCCTATGCCTCTGTCTCTTGAGGGTCCTCTAGACATGATGGTCCAAAACACATTTTTTTCTAAATACGTTGATAAGTACAGTAGGGTACTTAAAGTACTCACTGTCATAGTACACAGCGAATAGGCTGTGTAAATATCATACATAGCAGAATATTATTTTTTATTCTGTCTTGCATAATAGCAGTTAAATAAATAGGCCAATAAATGCATTTGTATATTGACTTACCATAGGATGGGGTTCCTTTGGTATGTATGGCTAAAACTGGTATAATACACCTTCAGAGATAAGAGACTTGTTCACTTGTACCAGTTCAATAACTTGAAAAAAGAGTGAAGTGTCACTTGGTAGAATTGGTTTCAGAAACCTGGCATTACTGGGCAAGACAGTGCTCTTGCCTGTATTGTCTCTGCCAGAGAGCATTGTTGCACTTGCTAGTTGTTGGATCGAAGTGACAGTTCAGAAAAACTAGACATACCAAGCAGGCTGTGAATATTGTAGAAAGAAAATTAAGTGTATTTTCCATTTAAAATGTATCATTCTTTAATATGGTGGTCATATTCCTGTCTAAGAATATAATTTAGTAGTTTATTTTACAAAATTTTTTAAATCTCTATGAACAACTTTACATCAAAACAGTCTCCTTCAAGTTCCATGCATTACTGCCACCTACTGTGCATGCGCTGATTCATGACAGGTATATACCATGCAAATTGTGTAATGCAATAGGCCTACCAGAACCAGTCTGCAGTTCCAGACTTGAATGCTTCATGCGCTGCCGCATAGGTGTACATCTTAGTTGCATCTTGTAAGGGGGCTTAGTTGTCATAATGTTGCCAGATGATCCTAGATAAATACTACTACATTCATATGGAAATAGAGACAGACAACTAAGTATCTGAAATTTTAACAGATTCAACTTTTTTACGAGGCCCTAACAGGTGCAAGGCCCCCATAGACACAAGGCCATCAGCAGTCACCAATGCCTAATGCTGCCACTGGCTTTACAAAAACAACATTCAAGAGATTCCACATTAAATGGGTCAGCGATTTTAGCAGCACAGTATATGTCACAGCAGACCAAGGACAGCACTTTGAGTCAGCCCTATTTCTCTAACTTACTAAATTATGTGGATTTGAACACCACCACCCAACTAGTTACCACCATGCCAAGTATGGGAATTATAGAGCGCTGGCACAACAAGCTCAAAGCCACACTTATGTGACATGACATGATCTGGACAGCAACACTACTTCTAGTGCTACATGGCCTCCATACTGCCATCAAGCAAGACAGTATTTCAAGAGCTGAGATGGTCTATTGTCAGATATTGAGGCTTCCATAAGAGTTTTTCATACCACAACAGTCCCTCTCCATAACCAAAATAAGATAAAAGTAAAATCTCTGGGCTTTGACCTACACCAGCATCCACCCATATAGGAGCTAACATTTTCAGTCATAATGATTTGCAATATGTTCACATGTTATGCTGAGGACAGACACAATCCGCTCACTGCTACAGGCTCCTTACACAAGCTCTTAGCAAGTCTTGAAGCATAATGAACATATTATGCATATATTGTACAATGCTAAAAGTATGACACTCACTTAAAAGGGTAAAGCTAGCTTACTTGTAACCAACTATGCATCTCTGTCCTGCATCATCAGATGTGACAAGCAGACAAGCAAGCTCAATGAGGTACCCATTTCAGCAACAGTTAGACCACCACTGTACCGAGAGGCCCCAGTGTCACCTAACAAGGACACCTTCCATGAACCACGACTGCCACCACCAGTTTATAAGGGGGACGGGTGTTGAATTTGACATCAGTTCCCATATGTTCCTGGAGCTCTGCTACACTGTGAAATGGCTCTTCAGGATTAAAGTTCAGCAAGCGTTTCAAGTGTAGTGTGTACTCTTTAGTTTATGCAGAGTATCACTGCTCACACCTAGTGGTGCACTTAGTCTATGGTACCTATGGCATTTGCTCATGTTCTGTGGGTGAATTAATGTTGTGTAACTGTTTGCAAGCTATAAAATAAATTTTGTTCCTACAGCATTTCCAAGTATGCATTATTTTGTGGTTGATATATCCACAAGAATATTTGTAGTTAGAAGTCTATACTTATGTGGATATGTGCATGTGTATCTTGGGATAAAGTCAAACAAGGACTGAGTATCAACAATATTGAAAGGATAGATTGCTACTGACCACATAGAGGAGGCATTGAGTTGCAGATAGGCTCAATGAAAAAGAATGCCAGAAATATTCAGCTTTCCAAATAAGACTCTTCATCAGAAGTAGAAGAAACACAGACATTCACATAAGCACAAGTCTCACGCATACATGACCAATGTCATCTCCAGCTGGTAAGGCCTGGCAGTGACTGCAACTGCATCTGAGATGAACAGCTATCCAGCTGGGGTGGGTGGTACGAGTGGGGCAGAGAAGGGGCAGCAGGGTAGGTGTCTGGGAAGATGCCCCAGGACATTCTCCCAATGCTGCACTCAGCACCCCTATCCAGTCCCCACAGGCAGCACTAGTATCTTTCCCCACCTCTGCCCTGCTATCCCCCCCACTCCCCACCCCACACCTCTTCCTCACCCCACTACCCATCCCATCTAGATTGTTGGTCACCTCAGATGCAGTTGCAATCAGGTCTTAGCACTCAGAGATGACAGTGGCTATGTGTGTGTGTGAGCTTTGCTTGTGTGAATGTGTGTGAGTTTTCTATTTATGATGAAAGACTAGTCCAAAAGCTGAATATTTCTAGCATTCTTTCTCAATGGGCCTGTTTGTGACTCAAACCTCATCTATGTGGTGAGTAGCAATCTATCTTACCATATTGTTGTAACTGTGGTGTTGTGTACATGGCTCAAGAGTTACACAACAGTACCATGAGAGGCTGTCCCCTACATGACTCCCCTGGTGACTTCTCAGTGCCGAACAGCAGTCTTCAGATGGTGCTCATTAATTGGGACTATCTTTCTGCTTCTGCACCACATCCATCAGTGTATTGTAATTTTCTGCCAATAGCACTGCCACCTGCAAGGAAGAGCACTGCCAACATTGGGCTATTTTGCTTCCATTTAGTATTGACAGGGATGGAGATCCCTCTACCAACAGGCACAAAACATGACACACTGCAAACACTCAATTCAGTTCCTGCAAAATAGCAGTTCTTGTGGTTTGCCTAGTACCGACAAAATTTCTTAAAATTTTGCTTTACATAATTACTTTCAGGAATAGTGACAATATCATAGACTGCCAAGAGACAGTCAAGTTATTTAAATTTAATTATAATAGGTATAGAACACCAAGTGCCATGCTTCAGCCTATTTATCAAAGTTAAGTACAATTTTGTGTCATAATTATTAATAAATGTTATTGGTTACTTCTTACTGTTTTTCCACATTTCTGTTCTAGCCTCACCCTGTCAAGCAAGTGGTTAATTAGTGATAAATACTGTGGAAAATGCAATGCATTTTATTGAACCATTGTAGAATTAGGTTTTCTACCACCACAGATGTTTGGGCTGAATTAATGGTATCATCGAGTTACAACATTCCAGTACTGGTGACGAGGCAAACTGAAAAATGTTGACAACAAATTTTTTGCCAGTTACCAAAAAAAGGCAAAAAGGCAAAGTTTATTGATTTTCTGAAAAATTTCAGTCAGACACAACACTGGCAATGAGTTAAATCAAGATTCATGATATTCTTGTCAATTCCCAACACTGAGAAAGAGCTTGTGCAAACCCACAGAAGTCTTCTTCTCAACGATGGTGTTGAGCATAAGGCATAAATACTGAAAACAAATGAAGTGAACTAAGCAGGCTATTTAATTTTCAATTTTTCCTTTAAGTACAGGTATTACTTTAATGTTTGTGGCAACACTGTGTGGCTTAGAATTATCTGTACATATCAGAGTCTTAGGATTGCTAATTGTTTTCCTTATGGGAAAATTTTTGTGAATTTTGTAAACTTTTCACAGCATAAATGTTTATTTCACAAGCAATCACAGCTAAAAAACTTCATGTTGAGTAAAATACACAACTGCAGCTGTTTTGTTACTTTATTTAAAAAGCAGATCAGTTTTGTAACGTTAATTACATCACCGGGTGAAGTCCTGGGCAGAAAGAAATTTTGAAATAATAGCAGGAAGTGACAACCATGGATAAAAATAATATCAAATCATTGCCAAAAGTGGCTGAATGTAGTGATTCCCAGAATGTCACTTCATTCTAAAAATCGTGTCACATGCCATGATAGACTAATGTAGAAGGGGGGCAGTAGCTGGAACCAATAAAGGAATATAAGCAAACCATTAAAATACAGTGTGGTGGCAGAACAGAGAAAATAGAAAGAATGGAGAAAACCATACCCTGTACTAATGCATCAGATGAGTGGAGGGACAGGTGGCACATGTGCAGAACAGCTAAGGCAGATTCTGAGTATAAGATAAATACTAAGAATTGGGAGCATATGAGATTATGAGTCAAACAATTGCAGTAGAAAATATAAACTGGATACTATTGGAATACATAAATGGTGTAATGTGGGCAACTATTAAAAAATGTTAAAACTGTTTTAAAAAACTAAAAGGAGAGTGACCCATAAAGTATCAAACAGTAAAGAGACTCATAAGACAGGGGAGAGACAAAGAAGGAAGCAATGCACTAACAGGTAGATGGGCCATTGAGATAGTCAAAATTACGTTAAGATCGATTTATGTTTCAATTCAACTTTGGTGTTGAGAGTATGACTAGGAGATTTTTTTAAGGCACAGGTCTTGTAGAACATTAAGAACGTTACCCTTATGTTTCTATGCAACACTGAAATTTGGGATGAAATACTGGTAACAGTGTGACCCATCTCAGATACATGGGTATGCAGAGCTGAGTTAGAGCCCAAGCCAATGAGTGTTCCCTAAACCTCAAGTCAAAAGTTCTACCTGTCTGGCTGATATATTTGTACATGCTGTCATTACACATAATTCTGTAAACCCCAAGAGACTTAAAAGTACCACCATTCTTTTTTCACTATGTCTGAACCTTATTCCTGGGAATGAAATATGCTGGACAATCTCACAAGTCAAAAGCTATTGCCAACCCAACATGGAGTCCTACCATTGTGTGGAACTCTTTGACACAAAACCATCTTAGGGATACATTTACCTAATGGAACTAATGGAATCACACCCTCCTGCTGGTCTAAGGGTGAAGTCGAGGAACGGACTTGAGTTAATTAGACTAATAACCTTCAAAGTTATGAGTAAAAGAATAATCTTTTAGGCCTTAGTAAAAATTTACACCTCTAGAATTGCAGTCTAGAATCATAACTGAAGATACGGCCAAATATGGTAAGAGAGAAAATATCTCATAAATAGACAGTCTACCACCTAAAACTTCAGCCATCTTACGCAGAAAAGATTATTCTCAACAAACCACAAGGACATTGGTACTTTATATTTTCTATTTGGAGCATGATCAGGAATAGTGGTAACATCAACAACAATACTTATTTGTGCTGAATTAGGTCAACCTTTGTAATAATTTTCTTTATAGTAATACCTATTGTAATTGGTGGATTTTGTATTTGACTTGTACCACTAATAATTGGAGCACCAGATGTAGCATTTCCACAAATAAATAATATAAGTTTTTGATTTCTACCTCCTTCATTAACCCTTCTTCTTACATCTTCTATGGTAGGTAATGGTGCTGTTACAGGGTGGACAGTTTACTCCCCTCTAGCAGGAGCTATCTCACATGGGGGTGCATCTGCAGATCTAGCTATTTTTTCATTGCACTTAGCAGGGTTCTCATCAATTCTTGGTGGAGTAAATTTTATTACAGCAGCCAGCAGCAATTAATATAAGATCAGAAAGTATAACTTTAGACCAAACACCCTTATTTGTCTGGTCTGTCACCATTGCAGTTCTTCTCCTTCTTCTTTCACTTCCTGCTTTAGCAGGGACTATTACCATATTTTTAACATAAACCTAAGCACATCATTCTTTGGCCCTGCAGGAGGAGGGGGGGGGGGGCAATTCTATACAAACGTTTATTTTGATTCTTTGCACACCCAGAGGTTTATATTTTAATTTTACCAGGATTTGGCATTATTTCACACATTATATGCCAAGAAAGAGGGAAAATTGAATCATTCGGAACACTAGGTATAATTTATGCCATACTATCAATTGGATTAATAGGATTTATCATATGAGCACATCATATATTTACAGTAGGAATGGATGTTGATACATGAGCATACTTCACATCAGCAACAATAATTATTGCTGTACCTACGGGAATCAAGGTATTCAGATGATTAGCCACAGTATATGGGACTAAATTCAAGTTTAGCCCACCATTATAATGGGCTTTAGGATTTATTTTCCTATTTACAATAGGTGCATTAACAGGATTAGTATTAGCAAATTTATTCCTTGATAATGTATTACATGATGCATATTATGTAGTAGCCCACTTCCACTATGTATTATCTATAGGAGCAATATTTGCAATTATAGGAGGTGTTTTTCAATGATATCCACTGTTTGCAGGACTAACCATGAACAATACATGATTAAAAATTCAGCTTACAATTATATTTATTGGAGTAACCTTGACTTTCTTCCCACAACACTTCTTAGGATTAGCAGGAATTCCACAATGATATTCAGAGTACTGAGATGCATACCCATCATGAAATGAAGCTTCAAGAATTGGATCAGCAGTTTCTATTATATGAATCATTATATTTATTGTAATCAAATGAGAAAGAATGGTTACAAACTGAGCAATCATATTTAGAGCTAATATAAGTAGATCAACAAAATGATTACAAAATAATGTGCCTTCAGAACATAGTTACTCAGAATTATGATTAATTTCTAGATTCTAATATGGCAGATTAGTGAAGTAGATTTAAGCCTTACAAATAAAGGTTTGACCTTTTATCAGAAATTTACAATGGCAAAATGATCAAATTTATCACCTCAAGATCAAGCTTCACCATTAATGGAGCAATTATCATTCTTTCATGACCATATTATGGTTGTATTATTACAGTAATTGTAGGCTATGCCATAAGATATATACTATTTATTGCTTACACAAATCGAAATATACTTCATGGGCACTTAATTGAAACTATTTGAACAGCATTACCAGCAATTACTTTAATTTCTATTGCAGCTCCCTCACTACAACTATTATATTTACTTGATGATTCAGTAGATGTGATAATCACAACTCAAACAATTGGATGACAATGATATTGATGATATGAATACTCAGACTTTATAGACATAGAATTTGAAACATATATAACACCAGAGCAAGATCTAGAAAACGACGGATTTTGACTTCTAGATGTAGATAATTGGACATTTCTACCTATAAATACAGAAGTACCAGTATTAACAAGGGCCTTAGATGTCCTTCACTCATGAACAGTACCTGCTCTAGGTGTTAAAATCGATGCCACACCTGGCCAATTAAATCAAGGAACATTTTCAAAGTAAATCAGCCTGGACTATTTTTTGGTCAATGCTCAGAAATTTGTGAAGCAAACCACAGATTCATACCAATTGTAATTGAAAGAACTTAAGTAAATTTATTTATCAAGTGATTATCTAAGATAATTTAAGGAGTTAGTTAAAATAAATAACATTATAGTGTCAATCTAAAATAACTAAATAATTAGTACACCTTGAATCATCAGATGACTTGAAAGTAAGTAATGGTCTCTAAAACCAAATAATAGTTACTTAATGACTACTTCTGATGGGGAAATTTAATCCAAATCCCTCAAATATTTCCAATCATATGATTCTCTCTATTTATTATATTTTCAGCCCCTTTAATTTTATTTAATGAAATAAACTTTTTTCCTTTAAACCTAATCTTATTTAAAGAGCAGAAAAAAACAATTGAGATAAAAAATCTATACCGAAATTGATAACAAATTTATTCTCAACATTTGATCCACCTGCTAACATCTTTAACTTATGATTAAATTGAACTAGAACATCTCTAGGACTATTATTAATCCCATCAATATTTTGACTTACATCATCACGAAATAATATTATCTGAAATAAACTAAAATTAACCTTACATAATGAATTAAAAATATTATTAGGACCAAAATCATTTAATGGAACAACATTCATCTTTATTTCAATTTTCATTATAATATTATTCAATAATTTCATAGTATTAGACCCTTATATTTTTACCAGAACAAGCCATTTAGCATTAACATTCACAATTGCTGTATTATTAAGATTTATATTATTTGGATGAATCAGTCACACTAATCACATATTTACATATCTTGTTCCCCAAGAAACCCCACCCACACTAATGTAATTTATAGGACTAACTGAAACAATTAAAAATATTATCCCACCAGATACATTAGCAGTACAAATAGCAGCAAATATAATTGCTGGACATTTATTATTAACCTTATTAGGAAATACAGGACCAACTATAGCAATGAATTTAATTTCATTCCTAATTATTGGACAAATACCTCTATTACTTCTAGAATCAGCAGTAGCTATAATTCAGGCTTTCCATTTCATTTGTATATTATAGACCTTGAACATTAACAGGAGCAATTGGAGCAATAGTTCTAGTATCAGGATTAGTAAAATTATTCCACCTATTCAATATTAATCTATTCATAATTGGACTTGAAATTACTATATTAACTATAATTCGATGATGACAAGATGTAATCCGAGAAGGAACATACTAAGGATTACATACAGGATTTGTATCCATTGGACTACAATGAGGAATAATTTTATTTATTAAATCAGAAGTTTTATTCTTTATATCATTCTTCTTTAGCAGAAGACTAACACCAACAATTTAATTAGGAATACTGTGACCCCAGCAGTAATTATTAATTATAGCAGTAATTATTAATGAACAAATCCAAAAACTCAACAAAATTAAACTAAAAGAAAAACAATCAATACCAAAATAATATCTAATTATTTTTAATCAGCATATAAATATACACAAATTACAAAAACAAAACTTGACAGGAACATTAAAGAATTAACCAACATCAACAATTATTTAATGAACAAAGAAGGATCAAAAAACGGTCATAAATAAATATTTTAACATTAATACAATCCAAAACAGTTTAAAAAATCATTTCCATGTGACCGAATTATTGAAATCGAGGTATAAAGACCTAAAGTTGCACGTACATGTAGGACGAGGTATCTATTACGGATCTTATATATATATATATATATATATATATATATATATATATATATATATATATATATATATATAATAGTTGTAGTAGTAGTAGTAGTAGTAGTAGTAGTAGTAGTAATTGGAACAGTAATTCTGTTCTTAGTTCTAGCAACTGCATTTATAGGGTATGTTTTACCTTGAGGTCAAATATCATTCTGAGGTGCAACAGTAATTACTAATTTATTATCAGCAATTCCATATTTAGGAGCAGACTTAATTCAGTGTGTATGAGGAAGATTTGCTGTTGACAACATGACATTAAATTGATTCTTTACATTTCATTTTGTATTACCATTTATTATTGCACCTATGGCAGCAATCCACTTATTCTATCTTGATCAAACAGGGTCTACTAACCCTTCAGGATTATTGGAGATATTGAAAATATCCCATTCCACCCATATTTTTAGTTTTAAGGATTCCATCACATTTGTATTAATAACATCATTATTAATTATATTATGTCTAATTAATCCCTACCTTCTAGGAGACCCAGATAATTTTGTACCTGCCAACCCCCTAGTAACACCAGTCCACATTCAACCAGAATGATATTTCCTATTTGCTTATGCAATTCTACAGTCAATTCCTAATAAATTAGGAGGTGTTATTGCATTATTTTTATCAATAAGAATCTTAATAATTTTACCATTTTACAACAAATCACCATTCTGAGGTATTCAATTCTACCCTATTAATCAAATTCTGTTTAGAATCATAGTAGTTGTCATATGCTTATTTACATGAATTGGCAAACAACCAGTTGAATAACCATATATAATCACAGGACAAATCAAAACAATTATCTACTTTACATACTACTTAACTAATGTTCATGTTGCAAACACAAGAGACAAGTTAATTAAGGAATAAGTAAATAATTTAATTGGCTTAGGAAAAACATATGTATTGAAAATGTAGAAGTTTAACTCTTCTATTAACTTTCCTAAAAAATTTCATTAAACCAATAAAGAAAAAAATTCAAAGACGAAGGTAAAAAGCTCCTTCAAGCTAAATATATTAATTTATCATATCAAAATCGAGGTAAGGTACCTCAAACTCAAATAAATCCAAAAGATATAATAGCAAGATTAATCAAAATATAAAATATTACAAATCACCACCCAAAAAAATTAAAACCAACAACATTTTCATAAAAACAATCCTAGTACACTCAGCCAAAAAAAAATCAAAGTAAAACCAACTGTGTCATATTCAATATTAAACCTAGAAACTAATTCATACTTACCCTCAGCAAAGTCAGAAGGAGTTCTATTAGTTTCAGCCAAACAAGAAGCAAAACAAGCTAAGGCTAAAGGAAAAGAAATAAAGATAAACCAACAATAAAGTTGATAGTTTATAAAATCAAACATGTTAAAACTACCAATTAGAATAATTAAAGACAATAAAATCAAAGCTAATCTAACTTCATATGAAATTATTTGAGCAACAGTACATAAGGAACCTAATAAAGAATAATTTGAATTAGGAGATCAACCAGCAATTATTACAATATAGACACCTAATCTAGTACAGCACAAAAAAATAAACAACCATAAGAAAAAGAACACATGTAAGCTAAATAAGGAAACATCGCTCAAACAGCCAATGAAATTATTAAATTAAAAACAGGAGAAAAGTAATAAACTAAATAAGTAGATACAATAGGGATGGGCTGCTCCTTACAAACCAACTTAATGGCTTCACTAAAAGGTTGAGGAATCCCTACAAACCCTACTTTATTTGGACCTTTACAAATCTGAATATAACCTAAAATCTTTTGTACCAATGAAGTTAAAAAAAGCTACACTAATTAAAAACAAATAACCAGCAAAAGAAAGTTCAAAACAAACATAAATAATTCATAAAGTAGCAATACTATTTGTAGAAAACTTCTACATAAATGAATTCTAAATTCAACACATTAATCTGTCAAAATAGTAAATTAATTAATATTAATCATATAACATAAAAATATTTTAACCATTTGGTCCTTTCGTACTAATATGGGTTAATAATCTTAGGATAGAAAGTGACCTGGCTCACGCCTGCCTGAACTTAGATCATGTAAGAATTTAAAGGTTGGACATACCAAATCATTGGGCTCCTGCACCCAAAATTTTTCTTAATCCAACATCAAGGTCACAATCTGCCTTCTCGATATGTGCTCTCAAAAAAAAAAAAAAAAATTCCACTGTTATCCCTAAGGTAACAATAAACATAAAAAAAAAACAAAAATCAATGACATAATAATGAAGAGTTTATTTATTCTTCATGTCACCCCAACAAAGCATCGTCATTAAATATAGAAAGACCAACAAAAAACTATATAAAAGTAAAATGTCAAGCTCTATAGGGTCTTCTCATCCTAAAGATAAATTTAAGCCTTTTGACTTAAAAGTTAAATTCAAAAATTTATTAAGAAACAGTTGATTTCTCATCAAGCCATTCATTCAAGCCACTAATTAAGAGACTAATGATTATTCTACCTTAGCACAGTCAAAATACTGCGGCTCTTAACAATTCGCTCAGTGAGCAGGCAAGACCTCAAAATATTTTCAAGAGGATATGTTTTTTATAAACAGGCAGAAATCAATTTTGCCTAGTTCCTTATAATAAGTTAAGAAGGTAAAATTTTAAAACAAATAAATTACTAATTCTATCATTATTACAAACATTATTAAATTAAATCAAGAATCTTAATATAAAACCTAAAATTATTACAAAATATAAAATAATGAACTAAAATGTAATCTTAAACACAGCTGGTTTAAAGTCTACTATTATATTTCAAAAAGGAAAGTATAGGTTAATAACTTTACCCTTAAAGAGTAAATAAGTTCATATTTATACTTAAAAAATAAATAAAAACAATTAACTTTAAAAAATTAAATTTTTTCTTAAGAGACTAGATATCTTAGGAAATGATTAAAATTTCAGTTCTATAAATAATTTAACAATAATTATGACACATTAACTATAAATTATTTATAAATCGATCTAAATTGAGACAAGTAATACAAATACCAAAATTTTGATAAACCCTGATACAAAAGGTACAGCAAATAAAATCTACTTTTAAAAATTTTAAATATATTTCATAAAACACTTCCATTACAAATACACTATAATTTAAACAATCAGTTCCATAAAATATGCTAAGAAAAACAAAATTATTTATATTAAATAATTAAGTAAACAAAATATCAATATAATAAAATAAATAATCAAAACATTCTGATTTGCACACAAAAATTTTCAGTGTCAGTGAAATACTTTACTAGTAAGTTATATCTTGAACCTCTTCCTAGATACACTTTCCAGTACATCTACTATGTTATGACGTATCTCATCTAAATTGAAGCTACCTTAAAATAATTCAAATAGAATAATCAATAATGAGCGAGACGGGTGATGTGTTCACACCTCAGAGCCAATACCAGTTAAATGAAATAAATCAAATAACTATCAAATCCACCTTCATTAACAGTATTTCACCATCAAATCCATTATATACAAAAATCTATTGTAACCCACCTCCTCTTAACTATTAGCTGCACCTTGACCTGAAATATTTTATAATTATAAATCCTGAGAATTATAGTTGTAAATATGAGCACACAGCAGCCTTGTCTTAAAAGACAGTCCCACAGAGCATGACTGTACACCTTCTTTTTTAGAGAAAATGATATTACAGATGAAGGAAAGTTAGAAACCACATTAAGTGGAAACTACAGCAGTCTAATTCATTCAGATAACTGTGCAACCCTAGATCATGTAGCGAAAATAAATGAATACAGAAGGTTCTGTGAAAGTAGAATACCATTATCTAGCAGTGACAGTTTCCTCCTCCTTCATATAAATGTACAATCTCTTAGGTGGAAAATCAATGATTTGTGTGTTCCTCTGGGATATTCGTTAGTTACAACCTACTGCAGAAAAAGTATTACACATGGTGGGGGTCTCAATATATGTCAAAAGTAACCTTGAATTGCTTTACTCAGTTATAGACCTTAGTAGAACATGCCTTGAAGCTACAATAGAAGTAGCTGGTGTGGTAATGCACGAACAGAAAACTGTAATTGTCTCAATCTAGCTAATCCCAGGCTCTGATGAGATAGTATTTATAGAAAAAAATAATACTTTAATATTGCTGTTGTCAAAATATAAACAGCATAGAATTGTAATTGTAGGTGATATTAACATAGATATAAGGGCAAAGAGAAAAAATGTAATTCATATGATTAACACTCTGAAGTCATTAAACTATTACTGTCTCAATGAAAAACCCACTACACTGAACACATGGCTTGATAACATAATTAGCAATGTACAAAGAGACTCCATACAATGTGATGTAATAGAATTAGGAATATCAGTTCACGTAGGGCTATGGCTTCAAATAGAAAAGTCAGCCTACAGTTCTACAGAGAGAGAAGTGACATATAGAATTCTAGGTGAATCCAATGTAGACAAAATGATAAACCAGTTAAAAGAAATGGATTGGACTCATGTAATGGATAACGAGAAAACGATTAATAAATGGTTTTCCATTTTCCTGACAGAGATCAAGCATATAGTAGAAATGACATGCCCCTTGGTAACCAAAAGGTACCAGAGTAATACTACTCATAAGCAACAAAATACTAACAAGTGGTACACCCCATAACTTAACAAACTCAGAATACTACTGATGATTATGAAAGACAAATCTCATAACAGTGATAGGGACATGGAAAATTACACTAAAATGAGAAACCTTTACAGATTAGAAAGAAAAAATGGTAAGTGCTGTGCGAATGATGAATATATTTTAAATTCTAAAAATAAATGTAAAGCTGTCTGGACTGTCATTAAAAGGGAAATTAATAATCCCAATAAAGAAAGGAGTATCCCTATTGACTGCAATATTCTCAATGGATATTTTGTAAACAGTGTCACCACCCCACCCATCAATTCTGACTCTGAAGCAGAAGCATTGCTCACTTGTGCAAAACAGAAAAGAAGTGAGAAGGTCACTTGGACCCGAATCACATTAAATGATATTCATAAGTCAATAAACAAATTAAGTAATTCCAAAACAGAAGACTATTATCGACTCAGTAATTTCATCATAAAATGTACAGCAAAAGAAATTAAAATGCCACTTTTCTCACTATCAAACAGAGTACTTGATGAAGGAATATTCCCCGACTGTCTTAAGCTCACAGTTACATTGCCTGTGTATAAAAAAGGTGAAAGACACCTCCCAAATAACTACAGACCAATTTCAATAGTACCAATCACATCCAAGTTAGTAGAAAATTGTGTGCATAAGCAGATATACAGGTATTTTGAAACCAACAAATTTGACTCGGTGTCACATGACATAATCATCAAAAAGTTAAAATACTATGGCATTGAAGATGATACACTCTGTCTATTCAAATTTTATCCAAGCAATAGGTTGCAATTTCTATATGCAAATAATCAGAGGTCAGAAATACTCCCTATAGAAAGAGGAATACCCCAAGTCTCTGTTCTTGGACCTTTTCTGTTCATTGTCTATGTTAATGACTTCTCAAATTACATACCGTGTAAGAACATACTATATACTGACGATATGACATTAATAAGTACAGGAGAGAACTTAGAGTGTACTGGACAAAAATAGAGAAATTATGCAAATGGCTAATTACTGGTGTCAGGCTAACCAGCTGTGCATAAATCAAACAAAAACAGAAGAAATAATATTCAATCTCAAAGTAACTAAAAATGAAAACAAAACAGTGAAATTACTTGAACTAATCATAGACCAAAAGCTCTCATGGGAAGGACACACCAATTATCTATGTAGTAAACTAGCACGAGTACTTTTCTTATTGTATAAAGTAAGAAACAGTGGAGCAAGCAATAGCTACTCCACTCATACTATGCTTTTTTTCATTCCCAACTGCAATATGAAATATTGCTTTGGGGTAATTCCCCAGGGGCTGAATGTATTTTCAGATGGCAGAAGAAAGCAATTAGTTGCATGGAAGGGTTAGCACCCAGAGAGTCCTGCAGAAATTATTTTAAATCTCTTGGCATAATGACAGTGCCAAGAATGTACATATATAACTGTTTAATATATGCCAGAGAAAATCTGAAAAAATTGAACATGAGATGTGATGTGCATGCACACAGTACAAGAAACAGTCATTTGCTGGACTTGCCTTCCACAACACTTGCTGTAGTCCATAATAACTATAAGTACTTAAGCATAAAATTTTTCAATAAGTTACCATGCTCAGCTCGTACAGTACCACTAAATAAATATAAGAATACATTGCAAACCTGGCTAAAAAACAACGAATTATATACAACTGAAGAATTCTTAGAAACTAATCATCAAAATATATGTTTTACCTAAGTTCTGAAGAAAATGTTTTGATATTATATAAGCTAGTTATTTACTGTGATTCTTTTCTTATGTGTGTATTTAATTCTTGTATAAAACATTGTTTTACATAATGCTGAAGAAAAGGTCTTTAGTTCCTTTTCTCCCCTTTCTGTAACTATTTGAATATCGTACTGAAACTAAAACCCTCTGTAAATTTTGATGAAGCCAATTGTATGAAAAATACTGAAAGGCTAATAAAGATATTCTATTCTATTCTAACTCTAAAAAGATTATCTGATAACAGAGATATACAAACAAGTAAATTAAGTAGAGTAAATCATGTATTATCTATCACAGGGTAGGTTCTTCTGAATGGAATGATATACTGCCAAATACTTTGGGTTTCAAGACTTTAACTAATAGTACCCTGGTAAGTATAATTAACATTTAAAATATATAATCCTAGTTTATAATTTTAAGTTTCATAGGTTCATAAAAAGAGCTATAAATAAACTTTAACATTTCATCTTACAAATTTATATTTTCACCCAAATAATATAAACAACTGTTTTAACCAATAATATTCACTTGCATCAATCATGTAACCACAGCTGCTGGCACAAATTATACCAATACTAAATCAATTGCTGAGTTCAAACTCACTTGATAATTAAAACAAATTACTACAAAAAGAACATTTAGTTTAACAAAACTTACATATAATACAAAGAAAAAGTGAATAAGCAAAGCAAGAATAAAACTTTTAGGAATAAACAATAGAGAGGAAACAAATTAAATCTCATAAGAAATAAGAAAAAGTACAAATATTTCAAGAAAATAAAATAATCAAACAAACAATAAAAAAATAACCGTGCTCCCATTCACGACCATGTTAATGGTTCATGTAATGGAGAGGATGGGTGGACAAACCATTTAACACATATCAGGTGTAAAAGAATCATCCTGCAATGTGAAGAAAATGTCCAAAAATGGCAAAATGTTAGAAGCAGTATACCCAGTACTGAATACCACATGCTCATTGAGGCCTTTAAGGTCATGAAGAAAATAGTTACATTCAGGAATGGGTCCATTACATAAAAGGAAAATATCATCAACATACTGTGACCACAGTACCAATTTCTCTAACAACTAGTCAACTCAATAAATACCCAATGTTCCAAACTAGTCATAAATATATTAGCCAACACCTATGACAAGGACGAACTGATGACGAGTCCATGCCATGAACATAGAAATAAATCCAAAACCTAAACTAAGTAGAACCGAGTACTAACTTCAGGAGCTGTAAAACTTCATCAGTTTCATCTACTGGCCTCCCACTGTACTACCTGATGTTATCCCTAACACTACTAATGACCTGATCAGAGGGTACACTCAAGTACATACTCTTAACACCAAATAAGACCATCACCACACCAGTTGGGGCAGACAAACCCGTCAGCCTCTTCATCAATTCCTCTCTATTATAAAAATGAGTGAAATATGATGTTCAAAATATTTCTTAAACTATTTTGTTGTTTCTCAATTAGGTAATCCAGTCCAACCCTGGCATTAATTATGGGATGTATAGGAAAATTGCACTTACATATCTTAACAACAGCCTGTAATTTGGGGTCACAGGCATTCATGGGCACAAAAGTATGTCTTACATATTCATTAAGGAACAATTTCAGAGATTTCAGATATGCTTAATATGAGTGAAATATTTAGATGTAAGATCAAATTTGCTTTTTTCTATACCACTATTCTCAAAGAACTTATGAATGTTGTTCACATAGTCTCCCTCATAAATAATTACCACTGCCATTGACTTATCAGCACGCATTACCCCCAACTTACAAACCTTGCTGACATAGTCTTTTTAATAGATAATTACCATTGCCTTTGACTTACCAGCATGTACTACGAGGGCCTCTTTGTTGGTTAGTTTGTCATTAATAATAGAAATAATACTATTTTGAGAAGAAGCAGATGATTTATTTTTAAACCCACCTGATTTACCCAAATGATGCCTTGTCACTTAATTGACATTGGTTGCTACTTCATTACATTCAGCTGTGTTCGACAACAGACCATCAACTGCAGATACTGCATGGGAAACCAACAAATCAGTCTGCTGTTGTGACGGATTGTTATGAGGATTGTGAATAAGATCTTTCTCTAGTAAATTCAGTTCCTTTTGATCATAAGAAATGTTAGTTAAATTTTATATTTTCCACTAAACTGAAATTTACAGTTAGTAACAGGTGCATCACAATAACTTTCAGGCCCAGCTGAAAGTTAACCAAACTTAAACTCATGACCCCCCAAGCCAAACTTCTTCCTAAATGTAGCACATACATATGTACAGATTGGGATATATAATAAAACAGTTTACCACTTAACAGTTGCAATAAATGTGGGTGAAAAAGATACAAATAGTTGTTAATATTTTATCTTTTCATATTGTGCTCACCCTTCATTTCTCAAATTAAAAAAACATAACATTATGTAACTGAGAATTGGTTAGAGAAGATTTCCTGCTAAACTGATGTCTTATAAAGTCGTGGATGATCCTTTTACGTTAAACACATTTTACTGAATCTAATGTTGGCAGTCAAATTTTTTTGAAGATTTTTTCAAATTCAGGTACTTGTAAAATGTCCTTTTATATAGGCTAGGCAGCCCTGAACACCAGGAATGCAGGATGACTCAGTTTATAGCATTTTCTAATTAACATCCATGACTTTGTACAGAATACAATCATTCTTAAAAAACTTAAAAGTTCCTCAACTCTGCCTTTGACCTGCAAGAGGTTGTGATTACATTAGTTCCATTAGATAAATGTACCACTAAGATGGTTCCATATCACAGAGTTCCATACTATGGTAGGATTCCATGTCATGTTGGTAAACTGCTTTCCACTTGCAAGATTGTCCCAGCATATTTCATTCCCAGGAATAACAAGCAGAGGTTCAGACAAAGCAAAAAAATAAAGGGTGATATTTTTAAGTCTCCAGGGGTTTACAGAATTACATGTAATGACTGCCTGTACAAATATATTGACCAGATGGATAGAACATTTGGGATCAGGTTTATGGACATTTATCTGGCTTGAGATCTAACTCAGCTTTGGGTACCCATTTTTCTGAGATGGGTCATTCTGTTACCAGTATTTCATTCAACCTTTCAGTGTTGCATAGGGAAAGTAAGAGCAATGTTCTTAATGTTCTAGAAAAATCACTCTGTCTTCAGACCACAGGTGGCCCATCAGGACCATTTGACTGCCGTGTCATCCTCAGGTGAGGATGCGGATAGGAGGGGCGTGTGGTCAGCACACCACTCTCCTGGTCGTTACGATGGTTTTCTTTGACCAGAGTCACTACTATTCAGTCAAGTAGCTCCTCAATTGGCATCATGAGGCTGAGTGCACCCAGAAAAATGGCAAAAATGGATGGCAGCCCAGATGGTCACCACTCCAAGTTCCAGACAAGTCCGACAGCACTTAACTTCGGTGATCTGACGGGTACTGGTGTATCCACTGCCGGAAGGCCATTGCCAATGTTCTAGAAGATTTTCTGTGCCTTAAAGCAATCTCCTAGTCACACTCTCAACACCCAAGTTGAACTGAAATATAAATCAGTCTTAGGTAATTTTGACTCTCTCAATGGATAAACCATCCCATCTACTTGTTTGTGCATTGCCTCCTCCTCATCTTGCCCCCATCTTTGGGGCTTTTTACTATTTGATACTTTAGGGGTCCCTCTCCTACTAGTTTTTAAATGAGTTGCAACATTTTGAAGTTTCCCACATTATGCCATTTATGTCTTCCATTAGTATCAGTTCTCACACCATATCTGACTGTTTATTTACATTCTAGGACAAAACGAAAATGATACACCATGAA